>NW_026592118.1:11897001-11908146 GCF_907164565.1 Psammomys obesus
AGAAAGAAAGAAAGAAAGAAAGAAAGAAAGAAAGAAAGAAAGAAAAAGTTCAACAGTGATTGGTGCCATGCAACAGACACTCAGCCAGGCCAGCAGAACTGTGATCAGCCTTAAAGGACCAGAGTGACTGTTCCAGGCAGTTGAGACATTTAGGACACAATGAAAGGCCCCTGGCAGCCTCCTGAGGTGAAACTATAAAGGCAATGACAAGAAATGGAGTTGAGGGAATCAAGGACAAGTGTGCTGCTAAGGAGGTTCAGGTCACAGCCATCTCCTAGAGCAACATTCAAAGTAAGCAGCCCTTCCCAGGAAGTGGAGTGGTCTAAAAGAAGACACTAAGAACATTAAAACACCTTGATACACAGAACTGGAACGCTTTAAAATGCTGAGAAACACAAGCCTTTAGAACCCAAGGAAGAGCTTTACTTACATGATGGAATAATGAACTGTGGCTCAGTGTTGCCTGCGTAGCCAAGCTTGGTATACCTAAAAGCACAAAGTCATCAACACAGGTTTAGACGGCAATGCTCTCGACCACATCCCGCTCATGTCTTTCATTATAACCATGCCAAGCCCTAAAATGCCTAGCCTAGAACACTCCCTTGAAATTTAAAAAATAAAAAATAGAGACAGAGAAAAAGAAACAAACTGTACTCACTGAGGGTTATTTCAAAGTAGCTGCAAAGCTTACAGTATCGGCTTGGTAGCAGACTGGAAGTTGAACCTCGTCTGACTCTCCATGTCCTGACTCTCACCAAGCTGCCATACTCTTCTGACCCTCACGAGAACACAAAGAAGATGCAATTGCCCTGGTCCTGCACTGGGTCACTGAAAGGTTAAGCTGCCCAGACTAAGCTGGTGAAATGAGAAATGAGCCCAGGTCTAACCCTGCAGCCAACGCCAGCGAGGGCTCTGTAGAGCACTTCCTTCCTCACTTCCTGATTTTTGGAGCATTAGAGACTGATTACGTAATTTTCTTAAAATGCCATGGCATATGTCTAGACACAGCTCCTGCCGTCTCCTGAGGAGCATCCGATGGGGGCATCTCTTTCCCATCTCAGAAGAAGCCCACTTTCTGTCAAGAAACTCTGGTAGCTTCCAAAAGTCTTTACGAAAACAAATGCCAAAATACTACTTTCTGTTCCAAGAGCATTCGATAATCTCCTAAATATAAAGGGGGGAGGGTGAAACATCACTCAGACCATCTGCTGGAAGGGAGCACGGAAAAACGGTCTTGGGAGCTGAAGATCGGTTACCCCCCCCCCCCCCTCTCTGTGGGGCTGATCACCGCAGTCAGGCAGTCGGCAGCCAGCCTTTGATTACAGTGGGCACAACACTCCCCAGGACTAGAACGAACAATGAATTTGTTCTAATTTACATGTTGTTTCGAGATACTGATATTAAATGCTTCCACTTGATATTTCTAACTCCTCTTATATTATGATTTTTTAAAAATATACTTTAACATATGCTGGCTTTGGTATTTCTGAAAGCATAGTGAGTGAAACAAGCAAGCCAGCTGCCCTTATACCAACCACACCTACTGAACATGCTCCATTGGCTTTTCATGACAGGGGAGGACAAGGCCAGACCCTGAGACTCATAGGCCCCAACAGACCCAGAACAAGGCCCATCTGAGGCCCCAACCAGTCTGCACACTTCAGATCTGGGAACAGGAATTAATAACCAAGTGGATCCATGGTCTCCCGTGTCAGGGATCACAGACCCAAAGGAGAGAAAGTTTCTAGGCCGTCCAGAGCCTGGAGGCCTTGGAGAATTAAGGCAACATGGATTGAGCTTGAGAACCCAAGACAAGTACTGTATGGTGACACAGCCCATAGTCCCAAAACTAGGGAGGCCGAGGCAGGAAAACAGCAAGTTCAAGGCCACAGTGAGAGACTCAAACAAAGACAGCCATCATCCCGACAGGGCCTGATATCATCCTGGAGGCATGCCCTAATGAACTGAGCTACTGGCCCAAGGCTGAAAAGCTTACTGAGCCAATGAGCAGGACAGGTTTCACTAAATCATCAAGTCTAATTATATGTTTTAGAACAAGACAAGTCATTCACTCACCTCCTACTCCCCAAAACTATGCCCTTGCACATAAGTCACTTCAACAAACCCATTCTTCCACACGGTTCACTTATGAGCTCTTGGTGTTTATGGCCCTACCTCTGCTCCCTGGGGCAGTACCTGGGCATGTAGCAAAATTTCCTAAGTACCTGATGATTGCATTCTTGCCAGATGCTGAGCTACCAGGAGCACAACTGATGTTTAATGGGGAGATGTTGAAGGTCATGGGAAGAAAAAGTAATGAAATCAGGAAAAAAAAAAAAATTAGACGCTACCTATCCCATGGGAGAGGACCGACCCCTGATGCTATTAATGTTACTTTGCTACGCTTATAGACAGGAGCCTAGCATAAATTCTCCGAGAGGCTTTACCCAGAAGCTCATGGAAACAGATGCAGAGATCCACAGCCAAACATTAAGACAGAGCTCTGGGAGTCACATGGAAGAGTTGGGGAAAAAATTGAGGGAGCCAGGGGGATCAAAGATACCACAAGAAGACCTACAGAGCCAATTAACTTGGGCCCATGGGGCCTCACAGAGACTGAACCACCAAGCAAAGAGATGGCATGGACTGGTCCTAGGCCCCCTGCACATCTGTAGCAGATGTGCAGCTCTTCATATGGATCCACCAACAACTGGAGTAGGAGCCCTCCCTGACTCTGATGCCTCCCTTTGGATCCTGTTCCCCTAACAGGACTGCCTTGTCTGGCCTCAGTGGGAGAGGATGCGCCTAGTGTACCAGGCCAGGCTGGTACCCATGGGGACATCCCCCTTCTCTGAGGAGGAGAGGGGAAAATGGGGGAGGGGCATATGAAAGGGGGGGACTGGGGGAGAGGAAAGGATGTAATCAGGATGTAAAGTGAATAAATAATTTTTTTAAACATCGGATTTTTATGATCTACTGTTCAGAAGAGAAGATCTATGTATAATGGGTTCAAAATACAGTAATATGTAGGCATTTATTAATAGCAGGTGCTAAGTAACATTCATGTTTGCTATATTTTTAATCAAGCATTTTGTTGTTGTTATTTAAGATGATGCCATTCTGTAGTGGTGCATACCACTTAGGAGTGTGCCCAAGTCCTTAGGAGGCAGAGGCCAGCCTGATTTACACAGTGAAATCTAGGACAGCCAGGGCTACACAGTGAGACCTCATCTCAAAACCAAGCAAACACACATAAAAAGACCATACCCTATGGCACCACATGGCCTGGATTCAAATCCTATCTCTGTTACTTGCCAAATCTGAGGAAACAACTTTACCTCTCTGCATGCTGACTTCCTCACCCCCTTCATTACAGTTGAGGCAATAATACGATATTTATGTTTCTTTTTTTTATTTCTTTTTTAAAACGTTTTTATCAGTTCTTTATGGATTTTACATCATGCACCCCAATGCCACTCATTCCCCCTTCCCTCATACCCATTCTCCACCCTTGCAACCTCCCCTCAACAGAGAGAAAAAAATTCTTTGTGGAAGCTGCAGTGTGTTCCACAGTATGCCCTTCTGTACACACATCTCTGCTTGCAAATGCTCATTGCAATGAGTCATTGGTCTGGTACAAGATCTCTGGCTTCTGCTACTCTGTCTGTCTGTCTGTCTGTCTGCTACTCACTGAGACTCCTCTCTGATACCCTGTTGTTGCGCTGTGTCGTGGAAATCCTGTAGTTTTGGAGCTGTAGGACCAGCCCCTTCGTGCACTTCAGCAGATCCTAGATGAGTAGATATTGGGGTGGGCCAATTCAAAGCTCTGGATCTGGGCCTAAAAGGTATCTGAGATGGTCAGCCCACCAGCTCTCTCACTCTCATGCCCAAGGGTGACTCACCAGCAACCACGCAACCAGGGCCAGCTCTACCATGCTGTCCAGGTGAGGTGTAGAGCAAGCTCTCCCAAGTGTAGCAGCTGGTGAGAAGCATGGCTAACTCTCCCATTCTCATGACCCAGAGGCCAGCTCTCTCACCTGCCATAGGTGTAAAGGAACAAAGGAGGAGGAGAAGGCCTCTCTCCCTCATTGAGGTCACCACCCAGCAGAAAAGAGGCAGGGGTGGCTCTCCTGAGCTAACACCCTCAGGGCCAGCTCTCCCACAACCCTACATCCAGGGCAAGCCCTACTCTGCTGCCCAGGTGAGGTGAAGGGCCTGCTCTCCCGAGTGCTGCAGCAGGTGAGGGACAGGGCCAGCTCTCCTGCTCTCATGACCCTCTTTGGGGCCAGTTCTCCTCCTTGCCTTAGGTAGCAATGGCAAAAGGGAGGGGGGCATCTCTCCCTTGCTAACACCAACTCAGCAGACAAGTGGAGGGGCCAGCTCTCCCATGTTCACACCCTCGGGCCGGCTCGCCCACGTCCCACTACCAGGGTCAGTTGTACTGTGCTGCCCCAGGGGAGGTACAGGGTCCCTTCTCCCAAGTACTGCAGCTGGTGAGACTTTTTTAAATGTTTTATTTATTTCTTTAATGTGGCTCAGCTTTGCCTTAAGCCACAATGGTCACTCTTTGTACAACCAGAGATGCTCTGACTTAAGGACTGGTAAGGATGAAATGGTCCTTAATGGCAACTTTAGTAGACACCAAAGATTCCTAAACAGCTCCATCTCATCTCCCTGTCACAGCAACAAAAGATCAGGTTACAGAAATGGACAAGAACCCTTATGACCCATGCTCCAAACTTCAACCAAAACTCCCATTGCCATTCAGAACATCCGGAGTGACATTTTGAAGTTATACATCCATTAACACCCATAGCCTGAGGCAAACTACCATATTCTTTTTTTTTTTTTTTTTTTTTTTTATTTTATTTTTTGAGACATGGTTTCTCTGTGTAGCCTTGGCTGTCCTGGACTCACTTTGTAGAACAGAGAACCACCTGCCTCTGCCTCCCTGAGTGCTGGGATTACAGGAGCCCATCCGGAGCAGGCGTGGGGTTGATTCCTGTCCAACCCCTGAAATCTCTTCTTGAGAGGGTAGAAGTGGGGACCACTCCCTCCCCTACGCTAAGCCTGCATGTTCTGGTGAAGTCCTGCTTATCCCACCTCTGCCCACATCAGATGAGGCCACATAGTCCTGGCAACTTGAACTTCCCCTCTCCTTATAAGGTCATGTCCAGCAAGTGCCTGGAATTTTTCATGCAAATAAGGCATTCACAGCCTCTTAGCCTCAGCCAATGAGGTACACTCACCCCAAAAGCCTCTACCTACTGCCCCAAAGTTTAAGTAGCCTTTTCTTACCCTGCCAACCCCCCATGCCCAGTTAAATGAGTTGCTCAATGAAGCCTGCTTACCAAGAGCCCTTTCTCATCCCACTCACCTGATGCCTTAAGGTCTCCATCACCCCTGGCCAGCCGGCCGTTCCTGCCTCCATTTCCCTTTCAGGCCACCAGGTCACCAGTCTGATTATAGGCAATCATGCTATCAGGGGACTGGGAGTGGAGTGGGAACAACAGAACGCATTCAAATTCCCATTTACAACCCAAGCTTCCATGGGCATCAGTTTCCTAACTACAATCAATGTATCTCACACTGTTGTGTCACCTAGAACACTGAGAGGGGAAAGGGGAAACAACCCAAAAATCTTCATAATGGTCCTCAAAATGTTTGTCTACTAAACACATGACTTCAAATTGAGGTTTTATGTGGCTGCCTTGTCTGCTTTATAACCTCAAGCAAGTTTAAGATCATCTGAGCAGACACCTGAAAAGAATCAACCTACCACACAAGTTCCCAGGCCCAGAACAAGACTCCAGAAAGAACCTGGCACCTGTATTTCAAAATCCTATTCCCTTTGCCCCCAAGGGTTCTGACTGTCAGCCAGCCTAAAAGTAATTCCCAGATCTACATTACATACAATCACCTTTCCCCAACCTCATGGTCATATTCTAACAAAGTAACTCACTACTCACCACAACCACCAATAAACTACATCTACACACTGAAGTTTAATATTGACCAAAAGTCCAGATGAAAGGACCCAGGCACACTTCTTAGGCATTCCATGAAAAAAAATATATTTCTATTTAAAATATTATGCAATTTACTGGAAATTTCCAGTCTCTGAATAAAGAATTAGAAGATATCAGAAGATGGAACCATCTCCCATGCTCATGGCTTGGCAGGATTCATATAGTAAAAATGGCCATCTTACCAAAAGCAATCTACAGATTCAATGCAATTCCCATCAAATTACCAACACAATTCTTTACAGACCTTGAAAGAAAAATTCTCACCTTCATATGGAACAACAAGAAACCCAGAATTGCTAAAACAATTCTCTACAGTAAAAGATCTTCTGGAGGTATCTCCATCCCTGATCTCAAGCTGTACTATAGAGCAACAATACTAAAAACTGCATGGTACTGGCATAGAAATAGACTGGTAAATCAATGGAATCGAATAGAAGACCCTGACATAAATCCACACACTATGGACACCTGATTTTTGACAAAGATGCCAAAACCATTCAATGGAAAAAAGACAGCATCTTTAACAAATGGTGCTGGTCTAACTGGATGTCTACATGTAGAAAAATACAAATAGATCCATATTTATCACCCTGCACAAAACTAAAGTCCAAGTGGATCAAAGACCTCAACATAAAACCAGACACACTAAACCGCTTAGAAGAAAAAGTGGGGAAGAGCCTTGAACTCATTGGCACAGGAGACAACTTCCTGAACAGAACACCAACAGCACAGGCTCTAAGAGCAACAATCAATAAATGGGACCTCATGAAACTGAAAAGCTTCTGTAAGCAAGGACACTGTCATCAGAACAAAACGACAGCCTACAGATTGGGAAAGGATCTTCACCAACCCTATATCTGACAGAGGACTAATATCCAGTATATATAAAGAACTAAAGAAGTTAAACAGCAAAAAATCAAGTAATCCAACTAAAAAAAAATGGAGTACAGAGCTAAACAGAGAATTCTCAATAGAGGAATATCGAATGGCAGAGAAACACTTAAAGAAATGCTCAACCTCATTAGCCATTAGGGAAATGCAAATCAAAACGACCCTAAGATTTTACCTTATACCCATCAGAATGGCTAAGATCAAAAACTCAAGAGACAACATATGCTGGAGAGGTTGTGGAGAAAGGGGAACCCTCCTCCACTGCTGGTGGGAATGGAAACTTGTACAACCACTCTGGAAAGCAATCTGGCACTTTCTCAGACAACTAGAAGTTTGTACCAGGGAAGTGGGTATTGCTGTGATAGGCTTGACCATGCTTTTGTTTGGAGGAAGGTGGACTTTGAGACCTTGGATTAAAAAAGCAGTTGAACACTTTAAGTGGGGCTTAATGGGCCATCCTAGTAGAAACATGGGGGACAGTGGTGCTGAGTGAGGGTGATCTGAACTGTGAGGCCTGGATCAAGAGGTCTCAAAGGAGAAGAATGTTAATATATGGCCGAGAGATTATTCTTGTAATATTTTGGCAAAAAATGTGGCTGCTTTTTGCCCTTGTCTGAAAAGTCTGCCTAAGGCTAAATTGAAGAGTTTTGGATTTGTTGCCCTAACAGAGAAAATTTCCAACCAGCCTAGCATTGACTCTGTTGTGTGGTTATTAGTGCTCACTCTTAATGAAGATCTGTAATGCAAAGGAGCAAGCTGAGGAAGGGAATACAAAATGTACAGTTCAAGGAAAAAGGGGGCACCAGGAAGTGGAGTGGAGCTAAGTCTTGTGTTCAAGGAGATAACAGATTAAAGGAAAGCCTAATGTTAAATGGAAATGGTGACCTGAAGGCAAGGTCCCACTCAGCTAATATTCCAACTTGTAAAAAGAAATTAAAGACAAGCTTAGGCATTCACAGGCAGATTTCTGAGTTTGAGGCAAGCCTGGTCTACAGATTGAGTTTTAGGTTGGCCAAGCTTAAGCAGTGAAGAAATTCATGGACAACAGAAAACTAATAAAGATATAATTGCTTGCTGTTCCAACTTGGAAGCCTCAGCCACGTGGTTCTGGCTTTAGAGTCAAGGATACAAGAAAGCAGTTGTGAATCTCCCTCCATAGCTAAGGAAAGCTGCTGAGGCCAGGCGTGTGTCAGGGGTGTTCCTGCATGGAGGCCTAGAGAGGCCATTTTGTGAAACTGTGAAGGTGAGGCCTGAATTGCCTTGGAGACCCCAAGATGGTGGAGATGCCAGAGCCATGAGATACCTGCTGAGGAGAGCTGCTAACCAGGAGGAAAAACAGCCCAAGAGGAAGCAGTGTGAACAAAATAAAACAAAACTGAAAGAAGTTGGAGATCTGAAGAGCACTTTGACATTAGACATAGAGATTAAGAGTTTGGAGTTTGCCCGGCTGGTTTTTGGTGTTGCTTTGGTCCTGTATTTCCTCACTATGCTCCCTTTTCAAATGGCAGTGTATATCCCATGCCATTTTATGTTGGAAGTATGTGATCTGCTTTTTTACCTTGATTTTACAGGGGATTACAGTTAAGAGATTGCATCAATCTGAGAAGAGACTTTAAACAAGTTTGAGACTGTTATAAAGTCTATGGGGACTTTTGAAGTTAGAATAAGTGCATTTTGCATTATGATATGGCATTGGGGGATAGGGATTACAATGTGGTGGACTGAGTAAAAATGGCTCCCATAGGCCCATAAGGGGTGACACTATTAACAGGTGTGGCCTTGTTGAAGCAGGTGTGGCTTTGTTGGAGTAAGTGCATCACTAGGGGGTGGGCCTTGAGATTCCAGATGCTCAAGCTACACCCAGTGTGGCAGTCACTTCCTGCTGCCTACAGATCCAGATACAGAACTCTTAGCTACCTCTCCAGCACCATGTCTGCCTGCATGCTACCATGCTTCCTGCCATGATGATAATGAACTGAATCTGAAGCTGTAATAATGCTTTCCTTTGTAAGAGCTGTCATGGTTATGGTGTCTCTCCACAGCAATAAAACTCTAAACAAGGTAACTAGATCTGGGATCTCTCAAACTGTGACAAAAGGAGTCTAGACACTTTTCTACTGAAGTCAAGATTCTGCCAAGAACATTATCGCTGCTGCTTTGGTTTAACATTGTCCAGGGAAAATCAGATACTACAAATCACATGAAAAACCAAAACTAAAACAAACAAACAAAAATCTAACAAATAAATATTGGGGAAGAGAAAACAAAAATAATCCTAAAATTTTATTTACGTTTATTAAATGTGTACAAGTATTTTGGCTGCATGTAGGTCTGTGCACCACATGTTTTTGCAGAGGTCAGAAAAAAAACATCAAATCCTATGGAACTGGAGTTGCAGACCATGTGAGTGCTGGAAACAAAACCTGAGTCTTCTAGCAGACTATTCTGAACCTCTGAGTAATCCCTCCAATTTCTACAAAAATATTTTAAGTGAATATTATATAATATTTTCTATAATTATATATTATATATAAATTGTATATAACATATTATATATAAAGTATTATATGTAAATTGCATATAATTAATAATTTTTCATTATATTAAATTTATATATAATATATAAATTATATATTGGAATTTATAGAAAATATTATATAATAGAATATATTATATATGAGGAAAATTAAGTAACAAACAAAGAGCAATAAGGAATTCAATAAAATGACAGCTACTAAATAGACAAGAACACTTGCTGAATGAAGGTCTCACTCAGAATGCCTCAATCACTGAGCGCCAGCCTTAACACTGAATTATGTGTGTGATGATCTCTCCATACACACAAGTAGACACTGACACAGAAAGAGTCAGTGTTTTTAAGGAAACATCAAATGTCACTAAACCCATGTGTACATATATTACAAACCATTCAAATGTGGCTGATATTGAATCTGGAGTAGGTTCTGTACCAGTGGCAATGGGAAGCTGAAGACCAATCAACTTCACATATCTATCAAAATGTTCAGTGTGTAGAACCTATTATAGAACCAGCAAGTGTCTAGGAATTTGCCATCATGAGAGCATTATGAATGCCTACAAAGACATGCAGAGGAAAAAAAAAGGTCCACCTCAGTACTATAAGAGCAAGACAACAAACTGGCACAGCAGAGGGCATACTAAATAAATTATATCCATTCAATAAAACAATAAAGAGCAATCCAAAAGGAGTAGTTGTCATTACTATCATAAAGGGATACACATAGCACCACAAAACTGAGTTCAAGTCTCAGAACCAGCCACGGGACTTCAGGCAAACAAATTAATCCCTCTAGATGTGTTTCCTTCATCTGAAGCCTCGCTCAGCCTCTCAATATTTAGACTTAATTTTTGAAACTATTTCCTAATTCAAAAAGCAAACATGATCTCATCAACAATGTTACTTTTGCTGAATAGTATTTGATATGTACTTTCCTCCATGACTTAGGCACAGTCTCTGAATATACACACTGATATTAATATCTGCTTGTATACATTGAAGATTTCTTCACTGTTGCTTATCTTGAGTTACACAGTCATGAGCCACTTAGCAAAGATATATCCTGAGAATGCACTATCAGGTGCATTTGTCACGTGTGTGAATACCATGGGCCATACTTCCACACACCCATCATTAAGGTAACCATCACCTCCCACATGGACATCACGGAACCACCAGCATTCCTGCAGTGCACTGAAACATACATTTTCTGAACTGTAATCAGTTAAACAAGCTAGGCGATCATATCTATCACATCTCTTCCTTAAGGCACCTTTATCATGTTTTAATCTTGAAAGCCCCCCCTACTGAATTCTGTATTTTTCCTCTGGTTTCATATGTGTTTTGAATCCCATGGGAAGAACCATGCTAACCAGTTTTCCCAAACATCTTAGAAGCATGAAAGTCTATCAACTTTCACTGGATAAAACGGGCCATTCTTATAATCAGCACTTAGGTGACTGAGACAGGAAGACTGACGGGTTTGAGGCCAGCCTGGGCTACACAGTAAATTCCAGTCTAGACTTACTGTGAGGCCTTGACTCAAAAGAAAGAAAGAGAGAGAGAGAGAGAGGGAAGGAAGGAAGAAAGGAGCAAGGAAGGAAGGAAGGAAGGAGGGAGGGAGGGAGGGAGGGAGGGAGGGAGGAAGGAAGGAAGGAAGGAAGGAAGGAAGGAAGGAAGGAAGGAAGG
>NW_026592118.1:11908156-11923216 GCF_907164565.1 Psammomys obesus
AGGAAGGAAGGAAGGAAGGAAGGAAGGAAGGAAGGAAGGAAGGAAGGAAGGAAGGGGGAGGGAGGAAGGGTAACACACTCAACAGCTTCTGAACGCAAGGACAATGTTACACCTCTGCTTTCTTAAAGACTGTGCCCTCCAGGTTCAAAATCAAAAACAAAGGTATTCACTGAGGTACTGGCTGGGTATGGTGGCACACTCTAATCCCAGCACTGAGATGGCAGAGGGAAGAAGATCTTGAGAGTTCTAGGCCAGATGGTCTAAGCAATAGGTCCCAAGCCAGCAAGGTCTATATAATGAGGTCGTGTCTCAAAAGGGAAAAAGATAAATTGTGGTACATTTACACAAAAGAAGGGGGAGATAGAAAGACCTGGAGGGGACAGGAGTTCCATAAGGAGAGCAACAAAAAAAAAAAAAAAGCTGGGCACAGGGGTCTTTTCTCAGACTGATACTCCAAACAAGGACCACTCATGGAGATAACCTAGAACCCCTGCACAGATGTGGCCCATGGCAGCTCAGTATCCAAGTGGGTACCCTAGTAAAGGGAACAGGGGCTGTCTATGACATGAACTCAGTGGCTGGCTCTTGATGCCCCCTGAGGGGGGAGCAGCCTTGCCAGGCCACAGAGGAAGACAATGCAGCCAGTCTTGATGAGACCTGAGAGGCTAGGGTCGGATGGAAGGGGAGGAGGACCTCCCTATCAGTGGACTGGGGGAGGGGCATAGGAGAAGAAGAGGGAGGGAGGGTGGGACTGGGAGGGGACAAGGAAAGGGGCTACAGCTGGGATACAAATTACAGTTTATTCACTTTGTATCCCCCCTGTAGCTCCCTCTTTCTATAGATACATTTTTTTAAAAAGTATCCACTGAGGTCTCACTCCCTCTCCTACCCCCACTCTGCTTTCCATTCTTGCCTTTTCCATATCTCTTCCATATCTGCACCGTATCCTTATCTGCCCCATACATTTTAAACAGTCCTAGAACAGACTCTGCCTCTTCCTTGGAAATGCCACTATCTTTCAACAGCACATGGAGACTTAATTCTGCTAAGTCAGGAGAATTAGCTGACTGAACATACGTCTATATAATCAAAATTCCTCCTACAACCATGTGTCTTGAGCAGAAGGTGACAATGTAAGCTCAATTATTTTATGTTCCAAAGTAGAAATGTTACATCTTAAAACTGTTTCCCTTCTTTATATGGCACTCTGAAACTACCCTGAAGAAGGTTCTTTTGAGTGACAGCCTTCCAAACTCCTGTCTCGGTCCTTAAATTTCAACCAGAACTGATCTAACCCCCCCTAAAATGTCACAAAAAACTGTTACCTGACCTTAATGGTATAGTCCTTAAATAACACCAAATCTTCACACTGTGCACTAAAAACACACAACCAATTTTTTAAATGTTCCTTAGCTTGCTTTATAGAAAACCACAGTGTCTGTTGATGAAACAAAGACTTGCTTTCTATTCAAATTTATTAATTTTATCTAAATTTATTTCTTTTGTTTTTGTTTTTGTTTTTTGTTTGTTTGTTTGTTTGTTTGTTTTTCAAGACAGGTCTCACTACCTAGCCCTGGCTGTCCTGGAACTCACTATCTAGACCAGGCTGGCCTTGAACTGCCTGCCTCTGTTCTCAAATGTTGGGATTAAAGGCATGCACCAACACACCTTGTTTAATCGGCCTTATTAAATTACCTAGTATACTTGTATTCTTCTCGCCCCAAGTGCTTATTTTTCCTCTCTATGGTATTTGGTAAATGTAATGTAATGAAGGACTCGCTTGTGGATTCTCAATATTAAAAGACAATAAAAGACTAAAATCTTTAAAACAATAGTTTAACTGTTTGCATGGCGAGGCAAAGATGAGCTAACTTCATTCTTTCAAAAGTTCCCTAGAACTGAAGGAAAATGGCTCCTAAACCATTTGAAACATTTCAAAACCCAATGCTGCTCTGCTCTCTCTTCCTGCTGCCTGCAGATCGGGATGTAGAACTCGAGCTACTTCTCCGGCACCATGTCTGCCTGCCATGCTTCTCACCACAAAGATAATGGACTCTGAAACCATAAGCCAGCCCCAGTTAAATGCTTCCCTTATTAAGGCTTGCCATGGTCACAGGGTCCCTTCACAGCAATGGAAACCCTAGTTAAGAAAGCAACCATTTGTAACTCTAGTTGCAGACGACCCTAGGCCTTCATCTGACCTCCATGGACACCAAGCATATATGTAGTACACATACATGTGTCATGGAAGTTTTGGCTTCTTTGAAAACTCAAGTTATATTATGTAAATATGTTTTTGTTTTAATCCCAAGTGTGGGATTTTAGCTTGGGCTTTAGTTTGTCCATATCTGATAGTTATCTTGTGCAGGGTTTGGCTTTTGCCAGCTGGTAACGGCATACCTTGTGTCTCTTGGGGCATGGAGTAGGGCGTGTTCTAGAACACTAGGAGATAAAATTTGAGAGCCCAGAAAGAGAAAGTGTGGTGTTCAGTGTCAGTGTGTGGCTTGTAGCAGTTTAGAGAGACCCAAGAGATGGACAGTGTGGCAGTCTGGAGCATACAGAGAGAAATGCTTTGGGGCACAGCAGCTTGAAGGAGACTGCTGGCTGAGTTTGATGTTGATGGAGAATGGTCTATCCCCCAAGTACCCATCAACCCTAAACAGCCGGGAGAAGAAAAGGGGTCTCTGCCCCCTCTCTACACTAACCTTCTCTCTCTCCTACATAGGGTGGGGCATTGGTAGAAGGGAGGTAGAGGCCTAAACAGCCCAAATAAAGTAGAGTTCTTAAAATGAGTGTTATTCATGTAAAATACTTAAGACATATTTTTTTCTTACTCTGTATGAAGCCACAACAAGAAAGAAACAATAGCAAAATCTTGCCCTGGAGAGCTGATCAACTCTGGCCATTGAGGAAGTATGGTTTTCATGAGAATGGCCCCATAGACTCAAAGATTTGAATCATTAGGGAATGGTACTACTACTTGAAAAGGATTAGGCAGTGTGGCCTTGTTGGAGTAGGTGTGTTCTTGTTAGAAGAAGTGTGTCATTGGGGGTAGGCTTTGAGGTTTCCAAAGTTCAAGCCAGGCCCAGCGACTTTCTCTTCCTTCTGCCTGTGGATCTGGAACTTTCAGCTCCTTCCCAAACCTCATGGCTTCCTGTGTGCCATCATGCTCTCCACCATGACAATGATGGACTAAACCTCTGAAACTGTAAGCCAGCCCCTGTTAAATGCTTTCCTTTGTAAGAGTTGCCATGGTCATGGTATCTCTTCACAACAATAGAACACTGACTAAAACTGAAAGCTAGCAGCAGCAAAGGCTGCAAAGCAGACCCATATTCACCCCAGATCCTCAGCAGCTCTGGCCTCAGCAACTACACAAACACCTGTGGGGGTTGGGAAAGAAGTTCCAGGGGAAAGCCATACACTAGGACATTTCTGTCCTTGGGCCTTGGTGAGAACACTTCCCCATACAAATGCCGGCTACTCTCCAGATGCAGCTCTGCCTGCAAGGTGATTCTCTGCAGTGTCTGAAGAAAAGGGTCTCTGGAACCAGTGACAGGACTAATGGTACGTTATCAAATATTCTCTCAATCATTTTAGAAATGGATCAAAGCTTAATGGTAGAGTACTTGCCAGAAGGCCTTGGAACTGAGCTCTGGCAACTTAATCAATCAATCAATTAACCATTTTTAATTATGAAGCACTCTTTCAAAGCTCCAGCTTTGCATCAAATAATACTCCCGCTCTTTTTTAGTCTGAATTTGTCTAGCTTTTTAATTATTTTATTTTATGTGTAAATGTAATAAGAGCCTTCTCAACAGACCAAAATAAAAACTCAGTCTTCCTTGATCCGTTGTAAAGGAGGAAACACAAGGCAGGTTTCTCTTGTCCATACTTCCTGCCCAGTCTTAACCTAGCTCTTCATATGTTGGCCTTTCAGGGATGTCTGCTGTCCTGTTAACTTGCTAATACTTTTTTAAAGTCCTTCATTAGCATGTATTATACATAATGAGTGTCATCATGACATTTTCATACTTGTACATAATGTATTTAGATATTCATCGCCCTCATTACCCTCTCATACCCCTCCCACTCTACTAACCCTCTTCCTCTCTCCATATGTCGATCCTGTCAGTGTTTATTCAGCTTTTAAAGGTGGCATGTTCACACTTCGGCTCCTCCAGCTGCAGAATCCTCACTGCTTCATCTTCCATTGGCTGGGTTAGATCTACAAGTAGGCTCTTCAGTGAGGTTTGTGAATGCTACAATTCCTCGGCTTTTGCACATCTGAGGGTGTCATTATGCTGCACTTTAATGACATTCCAATCAGATCACATTGTCGCTCCGGCACACTGCTCCATCACCTTCAAGCAAGTCACACTGCTCAGAAGTTGAGATGAAGCTGATTTTACGAGTTCCACTCTAGGTAGCCCATCTGCCTAGAGCTCAGGTATACCAGTTACTCCTGCTGTGCTCCAAGAAAATAACTAACAGAAGCAACTTAAGGAAGGTTTTATTTAGGTTCACAGTACAAGAGTCCATCATATCAGAGAAAGTGTGACAGCAATTACATGGGATGTTTCATCCTTTCTTCTTATTCCAATCTCTTGAGCACACTGTCTCCGACTGTGACATGGGTCTTTAGCTCTGTAATGTACATTACATTGGGAGATGTCTGTGTGCTGTTTGAGCAGGTGACCCAAGCATATCTGTCTAAAATGTGCTCTTAAGGCCTCTTGTCTAGGGATAGACAGGCTTCCCTAACCACACACAAAGAGAGAAGAAAACAGTAAAACTGCTCAAGAATAAAAACATTTGTCCTTGAGAACAGCTTAAAAGTAAATGATTTCCAACAGATGTGAGGATTGTTTATAAAGGGCCTGTCAATGGGAAAGAGAAGCAGGAAGTTGAGCTGTGGGAGGCGCAGCCATGGAAAGAACGCTCACTGGGAATTCCAGTTGACTGCCTCAACTTCTCCGGGTTGGTTTCTATTGTACGTTGTGAGCAACTGATGTGATGATGCATCTCTGTCTGTTACTGCTTGTTCTTCTACTTGGAATCATCACGTAGACTCTGAGTCAGCAACTCCAGCTGGCCGCCTGAAAGGGGCTTCACAGTCAATTTCCGGGAATGTTTTGAGTACCTATTTGATCATGTTCTGCTGTCTGTCTATCTATCATCTACCTATCACTTGTTATTTATTCTTTTGCTTTGGCTTTCTAAGTACTTAATAAAAAAGTATTGCTTCAGCAGCTCATTCTTCAGACCATACAGAAGCTCTCAGAGCCTCTTTTTCAAAGCTTGTCCTCATGAAACTGAGACTTCAGAGGCATGGTGCTATTTCTTGGCATTTCCAACAGTCTTACAGTGGCAGGGAAGGCCCATTGAGGAAAAGCTATTTCCTTCTAGTCAAGGGAAGGAACCTCTAGCCTGGGTGACGAGCTAACATTCTAGCTGGGCCCAGCCCTCCAGAAGACAGATCCACCTTAAGCGTGCTAAAGAAACAGGAGTGATGCTCATCCCTTTAATGAGGGCATGTACTTCTCCTTTCAGACAGACCATGCCTAATGCAGGCATGTACACAGGTGCAGCCATGAAGCTGGCATAAGCCTGCCCACTTTTCTGAGTTACTCAGAAAAGCCTAACTTCTTATTCTTCTTCTTTTCAGTGTCTTTGGATATTGACCAGAATCTAATGAGGCTTCCCTGAGCTGAGAGTGGTGATTTACACCTTTAGCTCCAGTAGCTGTGAGACAGAGGCAGGTGGATTTCCAAGAGTTCCAGGCCAATCTGGTCTACACAGCAAGTTCCAGGCTAGTCAAAGCTACTTAACTAATAATGAGGCTCCGGCCCAGAAAAACAAGATGAAATCTGCTTTCTCTGGTACTCAGGGCTTTTTCATTCTTTCTCTGAAGCCCCACTCCTATGAGCATGGCTGCCTGACCCTATGAGGCTGACTTCCATGCTTGCTCAACTCCAATGGCAGGGCTTTTTCCCTTCCTAGTCTCCATCTTCCACCTCTGGGCAGATGATGAGCTTGCTTTCCCTGGGGTTTTTCTTTTAAATGTGAATAAAACTGTCCCCAAACTCAGAATCTAAACTTAAATTCATTCATTCATTCACTCATTCATTCATTCATTTTGAGACAAGTTCTCTCTATGTAGTCCTGGCTGTCCTGGAGCTCAAGATGTAGACCAGGCTGGCCTTGAACTCACAGAGATCTAACTGCCTCTGCCTCCTGAGTGCTGAGATTAAAGATGTATACCACTCACTTTGTAGACCAGGCTAGCCTCGAACTCACAGAGATCCGCCTGTCTCTGCCTCCCTGAGTGCTGGAATTACAGGCATGATGCCCTTACAGGTCTCATGTTGGGTCTTTTCCACTTGATACTCAGCTTTGAAGAGAACAGTTGTCCTGGGCCTGTTACTTGTCTAACAAAACCACTGTCCTCCTCACTTACACAGGTGTGAAGTGCAGTGTTCTGCAATCTCTGAGCAATCCTTTAGAGAAAGAAGGCAGGAGCTCACTGGAACCACAGGTACATCACACTCCCTCTGTAATTCTACCATACCCTCTGTCTAAACAGAGTCCAAGGTTCATGGCATGGTCTAAAGAGTCTACGGGGAACAACTGTCTGGACGTCAGCCATTCCTGCTAAGGAAGAAGCAGGTCTTCCTCACAGGAGGCCTAGGCTCAAGAAGCACAAAGTCATTTGTGTGGGTGGTGGGGTGTGTGATCCTGCCGTCAGGCCAGCATGCTTTGCCACTGGGCACTGTGGAAACAAACATGGGCAAGCACACATTTTCTTTGGCGAGGCAACGGCCTCTTCATGAGTCACATCCCAGATCTCCTTCGTGGGCTGTGTGGGTGGTATCTCTGGAGATTTGTCACTAATACTAAGACACTTCGTAGTCAGCCAGAGTGGGCAAGATGTCACATCTCAGTGTCCCCTAAGTGGGTGCACATTTACTATAAACATCATAAAATACATATGAATTTCAAATGTTTTTATCTCTATTTTCTTGGGGGGAAGGAGGGTGTTGGTCATTTTGGAAAGTTCCAAGGACTGTGGTGTGAATATATATCTGTAACACCATATGGACAACAGAATATTTAAAACCTTTGGTCTGGTAAGGATTTTATGATGTGTGC
The DNA here is from genome assembly GCF_907164565.1 of Psammomys obesus. Lineage (NCBI taxonomy): Eukaryota > Metazoa > Chordata > Mammalia > Rodentia > Muridae > Psammomys > Psammomys obesus. The sequence continues at coordinate 11,915,309 of NW_026592118.1, forward strand.
TTTAAGAGAAAAAAAACAAAGCTATTAATGATTCAGATAACTTTAATAATGAAGATATTTTTAAAGGTGGTTAAGGGAGAAACTAAAATGAACAGTTTCGTCCTCTGATAACAAAGGTCCAAAAGGACACTGTTTAATTTTTATTTTAACTATGAGTGTGTGTGTGTGTGTGTGTGTGTGTGTGTGTGTGTGTGTGTGAAAGAGAGAGACGGAGAGAGAATGTACATGAGTGCAGGTGCCTGCAGAAGCCAGAAGAGGGCATGCCCTGGAGCTAGAGTTGTGAGTGCTGTGGAGAGGGAGCCATGTCATGTGGGTGCTGGGAACAGAACTCTGGTCTTGTGGATGAGAAATAAGTGCTCTTAACCACTGAGACATCTCTCCACAAGACACATCTACAACAGAGAACCCATTTCTTTAAGCTTGTTGATGGCTCTGTAGTTACTATTTAGAAGTAGAAGGATTTTTTTTCCCTCTAAATCAAATGCTCGGAAGAGAGCGGAGAAGAGGTAGTGAGTCATCCCATCATCACTCACTGCTGAGAAGTCCCCGAAGTCACAGTGGCCATTCAGGTACAATACAACCTACACCAAGCATGGTGTAGATGCCTGCAACCCTAGCTCTAGGGACAAAGGTAGAGAAAGCACAAGTTGGAGGCCCTTCTGGACTGCACAGTGAGTGTGAGGCCCATTTAGCAGGACCCTGTCTCAAAACAAAACTTTAAAAATGACTGAGAATATAACTCAATGGTGGAGTGCTTATCAATACACATGAGCCCTTTAAATTAATCCCCAGTACCAGAAGAAAAAGGAAATAACTCCGAATTTCCTCTTAAAATGTATAAGTCAAATAAATTGACCATAAGTTAAAATATTATGTATATATAATATATGTGTGTTTATATTTGTGTGTGTGTATATATATATATGTGGAGAAACTTATTGATCATATCAATAAGTACAAATGTGTTTAATTTGGCTGTCAATGAGTGTAAATGAGCTTAAGTGACCCATTATATAAAAATCTTTTCATGCTGACTAACACAGCAAAATCTAATGGTACAGATGGGTATAAACGACAGAACTAAAACAATTCAGAAGTAATAACAAAAGAATGGGCAAAAATATGTGCCAGTAGCAAGCAGTCACAATGAGAAACAAGCAGGAATCATCCGTCTTCATACACAATGAAGCAGAATTCAGGCAGGAAAATAGTAGGGAGAAAGCTGCTTTTCCATGCTAAGGCACTTCAGGAAAACACAAGTGATGTGTTAGCACGGAATAAGGGAACAACAACTTCATTTAGCAGAAACAAGGAGAAAAAAGAAACACAGTACACCAGGACACCTTGCCACACCACTCTTAATCCAAGAGCATTTTAGCAGGCCCCAAACCATCAAAAGCTGGGATATCTAGAGAATATCATGAATATGGAAGCTGATACATGCTGACCTCTGAGCGCAGAGGTAGTTAATACTTGCTTTTCAAAATCATTAACAAACCAGCCCTGAAGGAAACATGAAGTCCCAAGAACAGAAATAACATGAACAGCATTCTTTAGACAAAATGGAATAAAAATATAATTAAAAACAAAATCACAAAACAAAAAAGCTTACTAAAGAAAAATTTGATACACATAGTAGCATTCAAATATTGTATCAAGTGAGAATGTCAAAGCCAAAAACAGCCTACCACAGAGGGCCTCTGAAAGACTCTACCTAGCAGTGTATCAAAGCAGATGCTAAGACTCATAACCAAACCTTGGGCAGAGTGCAGGGAATCATATGAAAGAAGGGGGAGTTAGTAAGACCTGGAGAGGACAGGAGCTCCGCAAGGACCAAATATATCTGGGCACAGGGGTCTTTTCTGAGACTGATTCTCCAACCAAGGACCATGCATGGATATAACCTAGAACCCCTGCTCAGACGTAGCCCATGGCATCTTAGCATCCAAGTGGGTTTCCCTAATAAGGGGAACAGGGATAGTCTCTGACATGAACTCAGTGGCTGATCTTTGACACTCCCCCCCCCCCGAGGGAGGAGCAGCCTTGCTAGGCCACAGAGGAGGACATTGCAGCCAGTCCTGATGAGACCTAATAAACTAGGGTCAGGTGGAAGGGGAGGAGGACCTCCCCTATCAGTGGACTTGGAGAGGGGCATAGGAGAAGAGGGAGTGTGGGTGGAATTGGGAGGGAATGAGGGAGGTGGCTACAAAGTAAATAAGCTGTAATTAATATTAAAAATAAAATAAATAATTTTTAAAAAGCCAGAAACAGGAAAAATTTCTTGAAGGTGATAACCAAAATATCCAAATCTAAGAATTCAGATATCTAAGAAACATCTCTTCCAGAATTGTATACTATTAAATAGCTTTTCAATGTAAAGGAAAAACTAATTTAACAACATACTCAAAACCAACAAAACAAAACAGCAACAGGGCCAGGCATGAAATGCACACCTGTGGGGTTCCAGCACCAGGAGAATGAAGCGGGAGGATTGCAAGTTCAAGGGCAGCCTTGACTACCACAAACCCTGTCTAGAATGAGAAAGACAGCAGCAAGGGACTAATAACAATAAATGCACAGAAGAGTCCTCAAAAAGAGACAGAAAAATATCAGAATAAATCCCAAAGTTTGTCTTTAAAAAAAAAAAAGTCAGAAAATCTTAAAGGACTGATAGTAATCTTTATGACTAATTACCAACAAAAAGGGCTAAAAAATGAAATGTCCAAATATAAATGATGAACAGGGAAAAAAATCCAATTTTTTTAATTTTAAAAAGATACTACACATATCATTGAAAAGTATAGCTGAGATAGTCTTTTTAGATAAATGAAATATACCAAAACTGACTCTACTGGAGAAAACAAATAATTACGCAGACTTCAAAAATAGAGGTGTGGACCTCCTCCTTAAGCCCCAAGCCCGGGGAGTCCCTGCAGAATCCTACCAAGCCTTCCACTCAAGTAGTCACAGCACTGCAGAGCACACAGGAAGAACAAACAGCCCAAAGTGTTTCATGAAGACAATGCAATACTGATCGCCAACACTGACACACTACAGGGAAAAAAATACCTACCAAATAAACTACATTTGGACTTCTATAATAATCTAAATAAAATGCTAACAATAGGACATAGCTTCACATCAAAACATCTTGCAGCCTAGAACGATGCGGCTTAGTTGGGAGAATGCTTGCCTCGAATGTATGAGGCCCTGGTTTGACCCCCCAGTAGTGCATACACTGGCTAAACTGACAGATAGCTGCACTCTTAGCCTTTGGAAGATAGAGGTAGCAGGATCAGAAGTTCAAGGTCATCTTCAGCAACTACAAGAATTCAGGGACATCCTGGGCTACTGAGAATGGCCCATCTGTGTGTATATATACTGCATCATGCGGAAGTGGGAATTATTCTCAAATGCAACACTAACGGATTTTAAAAACACATTCACGTAATTCATCCCATTAACTGTCTCCGTTTAGGATAAAGATCTAACATCTACTGCTCATTCAAGATAAAAATATTCCGAAAAAAATTTAATTTTCTAACATGACATTATATATATATACATATATGTAAATACAAGTATTTACAGACATATATATGTGTGCACACACAAGCAAACAGAGTTGCCCAAAAGCACTCTGCTTATTTTAGAAACACCAGTTGCTGTTGGGCATAGTGGTGCATGCCTTTAATCCCAGCACTCAGGAAGCAAAGGCAGGTGGATCTCTGTGATACAGGGCAAACTTGATCTACATAGTGAGTTACAAGACAGTGTACTAAATGGTGAGATTTGTCTCGAAAAAAAAGAAACACCAGATGCTAGTCAGGCATGGTATCACACATCGCAAAACTTGAGCGATTGAGGCAGGACAATTAGTTCAAGACTGGCCTTCATGTATTCAAGAAAAAAAGGAACCAAAAGCCCAATTCAGTGCACAGAAATACGTAACATAATCAGGACATGGAAAAAGGATAAAAACATAACAGAAGATGCTATTTATGACAAAAAAAATCAAAAATATCAGGAGCAGCTAAATGGTACAGTGCTCTTAACTACCATGTATGAAGACAAGAGTGTGGGAAGGATCAAACACTTAGGTGTAAATTTAAGAAATAAGTTAGGCATAACAGTATATGCCTGTAATTCTAGCACTTGGGGGTTTTTCCCTTCTGAAACAGGTTCATGCCATGTAGCCCAGACTAGCCTCAAACTCATGCTTAGGCAAAGCTAAAATCCTAGCACTTAGGAGGTTAAAGCAAGAACATCTTGAGTTAGAAGCCAGTCTGGACTACATAGCTAAGAGGAGTGGGAATCTATCTGAAAATTCCACAGCCTTCCTAAAAGAGAAAACAGAGTTGGAATATGAAGATATTCTATGTTCTTGATAAGACTCAACATGGATGATAGTCATTAAAGGAAAGTTAATATCTTAAAAAAAAAATCCATCAAGCACCTTATCCAGGACCTGAAGAAGCTGAACATAAGACTGATTTGGACTAAGAAGCAAGAATAGAAGGAAAACCCCTGAAAGACTTGGTAGGGCAGGGAAGCTGTGCCAGCAGATGTCAAACCTTCAACAGCCTCAAAGGCTCCCAGTCCCACTGTCTAAGTAGACCAACAGGACCAAAACAACAGATATCCATAGCAGAATAAACAACTGAAGACATGAGGTAAAGGCAACCTGGCCTGCCACTGGCTTTTGTTTTGTTTCATAAATAATGTTAAGCTGTGCAGGATAGCCAAAAGGAAAAGAAGAAACTGTGCCAAATGGGTCTACTCCTCACACCAAACTATAGAATAAACACCAATGTGAACTATAGGTTTAAATGAAAGGAAAAAAAATTACACAGGGTCTCATGTAGTCCAGACCAACCTTAAACTCTCTACATGGTTATGGATGACCTTAAACTTCGGATCCTCCCTATCTCTACATTCTGAGTGCTGGGATTGTCACCATGGCTGATTATGCAATGCTGGGGATCAGACCCAGGGTCTCATGCATGCTAGGCAGGCAATCTATCAACTGGTCCAAATAACAACATTTAAAAAAATAAGACCTGGAAATGAAAACATGAAACCTTTCTTATTTGACTCAAAAATCAAGAAGGAAAAGATGGATCAATGTAACTACTTAATTCAAGTTAAGACTGGGCTGAAATAGTGCTACTTACCTTCCGGAGCAGCCAAAATAAGTAAATAAATAAGTGGTGGCAGCATGCTATGACATTGAGTCTGCAGGCACAGTCAACAGCTCGTGTGTGTGTGTGTGTGTGTAAATGGTGACCAGATCTGAGCACTCCTTAGATAGGCCTGCTTGCCAGTATCTAAGAACTGACAGAGAATTCAGGAAGATCCCTACTATTCCATAAACCGTAATGATGGCTACGAGGAGCCACCAACTACAACTACAAGGAGCCCCTCTGGGGCTTGGATATTTGCTATCTTAACCTCCGTTTATCTTCATCTTATGTACTTGGGTGTTTGTCTGCACCACTTGTGGGCCGGGGATGCCTGGAGGCCAGGGAAGGAAGTTGGATCCCCTGCAGTTGCAGCTGACAGTTGTGAGTCACCGTGTGGGTGCCGGGAATCAAACCCAGGTCCCTGGAAAAGGACTCGGTGGCCAGCTCCAGGGACAGCCTTGGGCACGTGGTGTCCAGCTGGATCTTCGGTGAGCAACCCTGCAGTATGCTGCCAGGACAGCAGAAAGAGCCGCACGCACAGTTCCCGCTCTGCACAGGCGGAGGGGAGAGGCCTCAGAAGCCTTCCCCATGGGCTCTGCCGGATCCCTTCCCATGCTCCCTCCCCAGGCTGCTCCCGGTCTGTTCCCAGTCTTCCTAGCAAATCGCTGAATCTGAGCACGTCTGTGGAACCCCACCCCCACACGCGTCCTAATACATGAAGAACTTCTAAAAATAAAATAAAAAACCAAAGCCCAGAGAAAAAACAGTTACAGACGTGGAGATAAAAAGAAACACAAAAAGCCTTTAAGCTCCTCCACCTAACAAGAAATTCAAGTTAAAAGTATTCTGAGATAGCGCTACTTATCTTCAAGGTTGGCAAAAATCAAAAACGCTGGCAGCAGGCTGGGACAGCGAGTGTGCAGGCACAGGCAGCAGCTCCCACGTGCGTGCGTCACTGCAGAGAGCACCCAGCTTGCCCTTCCACCCGGAGATCCTGCTCCTAGAAGCTTATTCCAGATACATGTAGACACAAAGCACACAAAAGACCAAAGGTACACACACACACACACACACACACACAAGCCCCTCTACTATACCCCAACCGAGTGTCACTTTGGAAGGCCAGCTTGGCCCAGCTCTCTTCTTGTTCTAGATTGCCTTTCCCCTCTCTTTCCTCGTTCTTTCCATCTGTACTTTCTACTCCCAAGGAACGAAGTCTGCCCTAGTTTGCAGAGTCCCTGTGCCTCAGCTGCCTGAGACAGGCACTGTTCTGCTCTCTGACAGCACATCTTTACCCCCTAACTCCTCCTTCCGTGTGTGTGTGTGTCCGTGTGCCTCTGCATGTGCATGTGTGTGTGAAATGAGGCCAGGAATAAAGTAAAATAAAAAGAGCAGTGCAAAGTCTAACCGACAGAATGGGTCGGAGAGAGGACAGAATTTCAAGGCTGGAAGACAAGGTATGAAAATTGGTATATTCGGTCTAGGACCAAAATGTATTTTTAAAAATGTACAAACTGGGCTGGAGAGTTGGCTCGCCGTTAAGAGTGCTTGCTGCTACTGTGGAGGATGGGGTCTGGCTCAGGTGGCTCACGATCATCTGTAACTCCAGCTCCAGGGGGTCTGAGCCCTCTGCTTGACTCCATGGCACCTACAAACCTGTTCTCTCTCTCTCTCTCTCTCTCTCTCTCTCTCTCGCTTTCTCTCACTCACTCTCATTCTCTCCCACTCTCTCTAAAAAATAAATCTTTAAAAATACGTGAGTGGAACATCCAAGGTCTTTTGGACACCCTAAAAAAGACTAAATCTATGAATTATAAGCATAGAAGAATTCCATGCCAAAGGCATAAAAAATATTTTCAATACAGCTACAGCAGAAAATTTCCCCAAGTTTAGGTAAAGAGAAATCCATCCAAGTACAGAAACACACACATCTCCAAATAGGAAGGACCAGAAAAGAAACTCTACGTCATAGTAAAGTTAAAATACCAAATGTACAGAACAAGTATTAGAAGCTACAAGAGAGAAACACCAAGACAGGCCCATCAGAATAACAAATTTCTCAGCATAAAATTTAAAAGACAAAGGGGCTTGTAATGATGTATTTCACGTTATGAAAGGCCACAGCTGCTAACCCAACTAACCACTATAAAACTATCATAATTGAGGAGGAAACATTCTATAATAAAAGCAGACTAAAAGGATTTGTGATCATTAAGCAGGCTCTATGGAGAATTCCAAAAGAAATTATTTGAGCTGAGAGATGAACACATCAAAGTGGCTACAGGGAAATAATTAAATATGCCAGAATAGTAGTTTAACAAATGAGAATTAGGAGACCACTAACTGCTATAAAATCAGTAAAATCATAAGGATAAATATATACTTTTCAATAACAATACTGAATACTAATGTCTTATCAACTAAGGTCTTATCAATACTAATGTCTTATCAATCAGTCAAAAGAGCAGACTAGGAGACTGGATTTAAAAGCAAGATCCATCTGTTTGCTGCCTCCAGTAAACAACATAAAAAATAGACACTATCTTAGGGGAAAAGGATGGAAAAGTTATCCAAGCAAATGGAGCCCGAAAAGAAGCAGGAGTTTCCATTGTAGCGTCTGACAAAGTAGACTTCAAACCAAAACTAGTCAGTAGGGATTTTTCTTTAAGATTTTTTAAAAAGTGTGTGTGTGTGTGTGTGTGTGTGTGTGTGTGTGTGTGTGTGT
>NW_026592118.1:11923226-11951498 GCF_907164565.1 Psammomys obesus
GTGTGTGTGTGTGTGTGTGTGTGTGTGTGTGTGTGTGTGTGTGTACCCAGCTAGCTAGCTACAGGCTGTTATGAGCCACCATGTGGCTGTTGGAACTTGAACTCCAGTCCTCTGCACCAGCAGTTTGTGCTCTTAACCACTCAGCCAATCTTTCCAGCCCAAGAGTTTATTCTTTCTATTTTTAATTACACATATGTGGGAAAGTGAAGTGTTCATGTGAATGTAGTGCCTGACAAGGCCAGAAGAGAGCATCAGTTACAGGTGATTATAAGCTGGGAACTGAACTCAGGTTCTCTCCAAGAATAGTACATTCTCTCGCCTCTGTGTCTCTGTCTGTCTCTCCCACTGTGTGATATGGTGTAGTGTGGTGTGTGTGTGTGTGTGTGTGAGTCTGTGTGTATGTCTGTGTGTGTTTATCTGTGTGTCTATCTGTGTGTGTCTGTGTGTGCCTGTGTGTTTTGTTTTGTTTTTTGAGACAGGGTTTTTCTAAAGCCCTGGCCATCCTGGAACTCACTCTGTAGACCAGGCTGGCCCCAGACTCAGAGATCCACCTGCCTCTGCCTCCTGAGTGCTGGGATTAAAGGCATGAGCCACCACTGCCTGGCTTTCATACATTCTCTGAACTGCCGAGTCATCTCTCCAGCACCATCACTGGAGATTTTCAAAAAGGTCATTTCATACTAACTAATGAAACAAACCATCAAGAGCACATTATAATTCTAAACATATACTCACTGAACATGGGAGCACACATAGAACAAATACTATTAGATATGAAATCAAAAGTTAACCCCAACACAGTAACAGTAACTTCATGACTCGATTCCTACCAACCTACAGGTCATCCTAATAAAAAATAATAAACACCATAGCTAAATGGCATCATGGATCAAAGGGACTTAACAGACACGTCTATAGAGCAGTTCATACAAACACTGCAAAATACACATCCTCTTCAGCAGCCCATGTAATATTCAAGAAAATTAAAATAACTTTTTTTTTAAAAAGCTAGAGATCAACAGCAAGAAAAACTAAAGAAAATTCACAAACTCACAGAAATTGAACAATACACTCTTTAATAATAAACAGTTTACGGAAGAAATCAAGAAGAAAATTTTTAAATTTCTGGAATGGACAAAAATGAAAACAGCATACTAAAAACTCCTGCAGTGCAATGAAACCAGTCCTAAGCAGGAGCTCCACAGCTATAAACACCTACACTTAAAAACATCAGAGCAATTTCAAGCAGGCGCTCAGTTATGTGCCATACAGCCTTGGAAAACAAGAGTAAGTCACAGTCATAAGCAGCAGATACAAAGAAAGAGCTCCAGTCGGAGCAGAAAGCGCTAGACAGTTCAGCCAGGAAAGGTGTTTAGCACCAAAATTGACCAGCTGAGTTTAACGCCCTGGGACACACAACAGGAGGAGAGAGCAGACTCCTGCAAACTGTCCTCTGACTTCTATATGTGTGCTGTGATGCATGACACATGAGCATAACTGTGTGCACACGTGCCCAGCACACCACAGAGAGATCCAAAGAAATAAACGTGACTTTGTCATCTTTTAAAATGCTTTTAAAAATCAAGACAGAAACAAAAACACAAAGAATTGATAAAACATGATTCTTCAAAAATATAAAAAAGATCAACAAATCCTTAGGCAGACTAATTAATAAACTTAGAGATGAAAAATAATATAACAGATACCAATGAAACTAGAAAAAAATCTAAGGATACACCTTAAAAACTTATATTCCACTAAAGTGGAAAGCTTAAAACAACAATAACAACAACAAAAACTTCCATTGCATATGGCCAACCAAAGTTAAACCAAGATAAGACAATTTAAACAGATCTATGATAAACAGTAAGATAAAAAGTAATAATTAGAAATCTCTTAGTTGGGGCTGGTCATGGTGGCGCACACCTTTGGATCCAGCACTCAGGAGGCAGAAGCAGGCAGATCTCTGAGTTTGAGGCCTGCCTGGCCTACAGAGTGAGTTCCAGGGCAGCCAGGGCTACACAGAAAAAAAAAAAAAAGTTTCAGGGATGGGGACAAAAAAGTCTAGGCCTAAAGGAGTACATTAATTATAATTAATTATATCAGACCTTTAAAGAAAAACTAACATCAAACCTTCTCAAATTATCCCAGAAAATAAAGAAGGAACACTTCCAAGTTAATTTTATGAAGGCAAATGCCAAAAGCAGATAAAAAAAAAAATTACAGACCAACCTCCATGATAAAATTAGACTTAAAAATTTTCAATAAAATACTTGCAAGCAGAAATCAAGATCACATTAAAAAAAAATCATTCACCACAAGGATGAATGGTGTTGGCTCCATTCCAGAGACAGGATAGATGGTTTAATATATGCAAACCACTAAATGGATCACACAAAAGAACTCAAAGACTAAAATCACACAATCACCTCAGCAGAGGCAGAAAGGGATTTGGACAAAATAGAATATACCTTTATGATAAAAACCACAAAGATACCAAAATTGGAGAGATCAGATACAAACATAATAAAGGCTTTCCTATATACCAGTGACAAACATACTGAGAATGAAATCAGGAAAACAATTCTATTCACCATGGCCACAAAAATAATAATAATAATAACGATAATAATAATAATAAGCCTGGGAATACACTTAGCCAAAGAAGAGAAAGATCTCTACGAAGAGAACTGTAGAGAAGTGAAGAAAACTGAGGAAGACAATAAAAAATGGACAGACTTCCTATGTTCACTGAAAGAACACCAGAAGTGAGCTATGAATTTGCTACTATCTCTAGCAAGATTCCAGTACATGTTAAAATTCATACAGAAGGCTGGATCATTGGCTCTGCAGGAAGAGCATCTGCTGCTCTTGCAGAGGACTCAGGTTTGGTTCCCGGCAACCTCATGTAGCCCACAGCCATCCATGACTCCAGTCCTATGAGATCCAATGCCCTCTTCTGACCTCCACAGGTACGTCACACATGTAGCACACACACAAACATGCAGGCAAAACACGTATATACAAAATTTTACAGGTCTAAAAGATTTTTTTATTATTAATTACACTTTATTCACTTTGTATCCCCCTGTGGTTCTCTCCCTCCTCCCGTCCCAATCCCTCCCTTTCTCCACCCTCTGCATGTATGCTCCTCCCCAAGTCCACTGATAGGGGGGGACTTCTTTTCCTTCCTTCTGACCCTAGTCAATTATGTCTCATCAGGAGTGGATGCGTTGTCTTCTTCTGTGGCCTGGGATTGCTGCTTCCCCCTCAGGGGAAGGTAATTAAAGAGCAGGCCAATCAGTTCATGTCAGAGACAGTCCCTGTTCATATTACAATGGGACCCACTTGGATACTGAACTGCCATGGGCTACATCTGTGCAGGGGTCTTAGGTTATCTCCATGCATAGTCCTTGGTTGGAGTATCAGTCTCAGGAAAGACCCCTGTGCTCAGATTTTTTGGTTCTGTTGCTCTCCTTGTGGAGTTCCTGTCCTCTCCAGATATTACTGTTTCCCACTTCTTTCCTAAGATTCCCTGCACTCTGCCCAAAGGTTGCCCATAAGTCTCAGCATCTGCATTGATAGTCTGCAGGGCAGAACGTCTAAAAGATTTTTAACTTGATATTCCACTCACTCCAGTCAGAATAGTTGTTAACAAGAAAACGTGATACAAACGCCAACAAGGATGTGAGGAAAGGAGAACCCTTATTCATTACTTGTAGGAGTATAAATTTATACAGCCACTATGAAAATCAGTGTGGAGGTTCCCCCCAAAACTAAAAACAGAACTTCCATGGCCTAGCTATACCACCCCTGGGTATACACCGAAAGAACTCTGAGTCTTAGCACAGGGATTCATACACATATGTTTACTGCCACTGTATTCACAACCACTAAGAAAAACAGCCTAGGTTACCATCAACTAGGAGTGGACAAGGAAAATTCCATACAACAATGGAATTTTATTCAACCATAAAGAAAGATGAAATTTGCATTAAAATGTATGGAACTAAAAACTATTAAGTGAAACAATCCAGGCTCAGAATGACAAATAACACACGATCTCTAAAATTCTGGTCCTAGCTTCTAACTTTTATATACGCATTTATATGGGAGTATGTATAAAGCCCAGAAAATCAGAAGGGGAACCATGAGAAGGGAAAAAAGAATTACATGGTGAGACGGGCGGAGGAACTCGTGTGATACAGAGGAAGAATGCCAGGGTGTTCAATGGGTTACTCAGGAAGGAGAGGCAGAGAGATAGGAGAGGAAGGATAGGGCCAACCAAAACTATGGATGTATGAAAATGCCCCCAAGAAAATCCAATATTTGACAAATTAAAAACAGCTTGGTGCAGTGACACCCACCTTATAATCCCAGCATTGGGAGTCAGCCAATGACATCTGGATCTTCATGAGTTAGAGGGAAACCTGGGCTACAGAGTGAGACCCTGTCCCAAAAAACATTTACAAAATTTGGGCCTTGTTCATTGGTTAAGAGCACTTGCTGCTCTTCCAGAGGGCCAGGGTTTAATTCTCAGCACCCACATAAAGGCTCAGAACCATCTGTTATTGGTTCCAGGGAATGAAACACCCTCTCAGGGCTCCACAGGCCCCAGGAGTGCATGTGGAACACATACCTACATGCAGACAAAACACTCACACACGTGATAAAAATAAAAAGAACTAAATCTTTTTTAAAACTAAAAATTAATTTGAAAAGAGTATGAAACCCAGAGGCAACCCACATTTGTAGATAAAACTCCTGCCAGAAGCCATCCGTTACTGAATGAAAATCTCAGGACCGGGACGAGCGCCTGAGGGTCCCTAAGCGACATAGGCAGTCACACAGCCACTGGTTGTCCACCACCGCCGGCTGTTTGTCTGCTGGAATCATCTCATGACTTGTCTGCGTCCAGACATGCGGCCTGCTGCCAGTTTTGCTCAGGAGCCTCTTTGGTTTCGGTGGTCAGCGGTGAGGGGGTGGGGGTGGGGGAGCATTTTCTATAGTGGTGTAGCACTAGTTAAGGTGCCAGGCTTCTCTAAACAACTTTATGAAACTCACTGCCCCCCCCACCTTGCCACCACAAAATGCATGGATGTAAAAGTGGGGCGATTTGGGGAGACCAAGGGGACTAGCAGGAAGGAATGCCAAGGGGACAAGAGAGGGTTACCAGGGGAGGCAAATATGATTCAAACATATTCTGGAAGCCAAACTCTTGTCTCTCTGGTTGTGAGCTTAGCCTTTAAAGGCTGAGCCAACTCTTCAGCCCTAAAATCCATTCTGTAGATGTCTGAAAGTACCATAATAAAACTAATTATTATGTGCAGTTAGTATATACTAATTTAAAAAACACTTTTAAGCTGGATGTTGGTGCCTTTAATCCCAGCACTCAGGAGGCGGAGGCTTGTGGATCTCTGAATTCAAGGCCAGCCTGGTCTACAAAATGAGTCCAGGACAGCCAAACAGCCAAGGCTACACAGAGAAACCCTGTCTCAAACATTTTTTTTTTAAATCCACCACTTGTGGTGGTTAGAATAGGAACGCCCCCCCCCCCCCACAGACTCATCTGCTTGGCCCATAGGGAGTGGCACTATTAGGAGGTGTGGCCTTGTTGGGGGAAGTACAGTTGTAGGCTTTGAGGTATCATATGCTCACGCTATATGTGTGGCTTAGACTCCTTTTGCTGACTATGGATCAAGATGCAGAACCTTCAGCCCTTCTCTAGCACCGGGTCTTCCTACAGGCTGCCATGCTTCTTGCCCTGACGATAACGCACTAAACCTTGGAAACTGGAAGTCAGCCCCAATTAAATGTTTTCCTTTATAAGAGTTGCCATGGTCATGGTGTCTCTTCACAGCAATGAGAACCTAACTAACAGGCCACTTTTAAAAGAATGAGGTAAGCCAGGGGTGGTGGCATGTGCCTTTAATCCTAGCACTCAGGGAGGCAGAGGCAGGCAGATCTACAAAAAAGAGGCAGGCAGCCTGGTCTGCAAAGCGAGTCCAGGACAACCAAAGCCACACAGTCTAGAAAAACCAAAAGAAGAAGAGGGGGAAAAGGAAGAGGAGGAGGAGGCGGAGATCGTGGCATATGACTATCCTAGGATTTTTGATGGGATACACTAGGAAAAAGCAATGCTATTCTATAGCAGCCCTTACAGGACTGCATAACCTCTATCCACAAGGAACACGAGACTGCCAAAACCGAAGGACACAATACAGAACTATCAAAATGACCATATCTTCTTGAGAGACAAAAAATTGATTGAGGAACTATTCCAAAAAACATGGAACATAAATGACATAATGACTAGGTGTGGCAGCACATGCCTATAATCCCCGCACTCCGGAGGCTGAAGCAGGGGCTACATACCAGCACCCTCACCTCATCCCTTTAAAAAAAAGGGGGGAGGGGCGGATGACCACCAAATCACCAAATGCAATGCATGATGCAAGAGTAGACAGGGTTAGACTCCAAAAAAAAAAAAAGAAAAAAGAAAAGAAAAGAAAAAGAAATGAAACTGCTCATGAGTCTGGATTGCAGACAGAACAGTCCTACCGCGTAAGTGTTAATTTTTCTGACCTTAGTATCTGGTCTGTGGTTATTTATAAATCCTTACTCTCACTCAAAAAGTAGACACTGGAATGCATAAGAGGATGTTGCCTACACCCTTCGCTTAAACAGCTCAGAGAACTAACAACGAATACAGGAACATAAAATGGCACAACACATGTTAAAAGCTGCTAAAACGGAAGAGCACATACTGGATTTTGTTCTCTCCCAGTCTTCAGCAGACTTGGAATTATTTCAAAATTGGCTTAACCGTATGGAACTACTTTAAACGTTTGGTTGAGCTATGAGGCTGGATTTGAGGTGTTTTCTCTGGGAGAGCAGCAAGCCTGGTCATCCTTTAAGGAGCTGAAACTTAATTTCTGGATGGCAAAGGTCCCCTTGTCTATTGCTACCCTGGCCCCGTGCACACTCAGTTGTTCTGAGGGTTTCTCGGATTTTAGGACACCAGAAGAAACGTATTTGCTATAAAACACAAGCCAGATGGGTATGGTGGCTCACACCTGTAATCCTAACACTTGGGAGACTGAGACAGGAGGATTTCCCAAGTCAAGTGCAAGTTTGGGTTATGAAATGAGAAGATTCTATGGGGGGTGGGGGAGATAGAGAGGCTTCAATGTCCACCACCATCAAAAACACAAAACAAAAAACCTGTCCATTTCATAGTGTCAACTGTGATCTCCTGAGTCTATTTTATTCCTCAATCCTTGTTATTTTTAGCTGCATTTTACATCTCATTGCAAAATGACTAAGCTCTCTAAGAAACATGAGAAATTATTACTAATGCATGGAAGCTTGTAAGTTTAGGGTATGCAGTCTTCCTTCTGTTCACACACTGGGCCCTAGGGAAGCACGGGGGCTTCTATGGCAGAAAACACCCCCAGGAAACCCCCAGGATTCCCCATCACTGTGTCCAAAACCTATGAGAGCCTGCAGCACAGCTCTGGGCCATGATGTTCTACTGAAGGTGAAAGTAACATTAATCACTCACTTCAGAAGGTCAACACTGAGCACAATTCACATATCTACAGCAAGAACAATGGACAAGATCTCTGCTTCCTCATACGAAATAAAGCACAGAGAGACTCAAGGAGCACTGCTTTACTGCTATGACTATGCAATGCTTTATATTTCAGCAGTCTGGGCAACAACAACGAAAAGACAAAAACAAAAATCTCACATGCGGACATTAAAATGAGATCAACTTTTACATCTTGCCCTCATTCCTGACACTACCAGGGAATGCCAGTTGTAGCATGAGACGCGCCGAGGGGAGCCAGCAAACGGAGAGTGGGGCTGTAATAGCAGTACTGATTTGAGCTTGTGTTTGGAGTACTAAGCAAATCCTCAAATACATGGCCACAAAACTTCTCTATAACGTTTATTTCCAAAAGAAAAATTAGCACAAATAAAAAAAAAAAATGTTTTCCAGACTGTAACCACTGCTGGTCCCCGAGCAACAAAAGGAAAGACCTATCAGTAGGAGATGGGCTGTAACAAATTAGAAGACACCCCCACAAGGTTGCCAAGGAAACCAAACCAAGTATATTTTCCTACAGAAAAAGAACTGCAGGTAAAAAGAGCATGCAACAGAATATCTGGTGACAAGGTGCTACCATCCCTTGGAAAACATTTTAAGAGGCTAAATTTATTTGCAAGCTATTTATGAAGTACTCTGTCGGCAATGCCAGCAAGTATTCCCAAAACTCCCAGGTTGGAGGGTTCTGCTGCCACCGTTCCTAAAGTCAGCTAAGCCTGGCCACTGACAGCGCAAAACATTTTATGAGGTCTCTTCTGAAAAAGTAACATCTTCAAAAAAGAAAAGAGCTAGCCCCCCCCCCCCCCCCCCCCCCCCAAAAAAGGAGAAAACAAACCCCAAATTTAAACTGTTTTTTTTCAAAATGGAAGTCTTTTTTCAATGCGTTGTTGGTGCTGTGTTTTAAGGGCAAAGGCGAGTGTATGCAATCCAAAGCAGGGGCTGAGCTTGGCTGTGCCACTTCGGAGTGGAAAAGAGCAGAGTGGGAAGGGGGACAGGGTATCAAGTTGGCAGGGCATGTGTAAACCTCTCCGCGAGTAGGTGGTTGGTACAGCAGCAGGGAAAGGTGACACGCGCGTGAGCGCCCAGCATCAGGACAGGTGACAGGCACCACGGTGGAGGGGGGCGGGGGCCCAACGCGAGCTCCCGGGGGGCAAGGCCTGCCGCGAGAGCATCCGCAGCAGCATCCCCTCAGCGCCCAGCCCTCAGCTGTCCCTCCCCCAGACTGAGAACCGTACCCCCAGGCCGAGCCCTACCCCTCAAACTCCTCACGCCCTCAGGCTGAGCTCCATCCCTCCGCGCTCCTCCCGCCGTGTGACCCCGCGGGGAAATGGCTCCAGGAGCCCGGCGAGGCATAAGTGGGCGCGATGGGGCGCGGCTCTTACCCGGTGCCGCAGTCAACCACGCAGGGAGGCAGCGAGCCCGCCATGCTCGGCCACGAGGCGCCCGGTCCCCACCGGCCCCGTCCGCGCCCGGCCGCCCAGTGCCCGGCTGCGGGTTCTCCGCCGGCGCCGCTCTTCCCTGGGAGTCACCGGAGCCCGGAGGCACCGCCGTCTCGTGACGTCATCCTGTGGCTGGCCAATCGGGGACGCGCACGCTCCGCCCTCTCCTTAGCCATCCTTAGTGCTGGCAGGGAGGCGGTTCAGCCTCCGCATCCGTCCTGCGGTTGAAGAGATTGGAGTTTATTTTTAGCTGGCATAAGGTGAATATGACCCCATTTACGCGGCCTGAAGTTTTTTTGTTTTTCTTTTCTCTCTTTTTTGCAAGTTGCTTTTGTTGTTGTTTCAAGACAGGGTTTCTCTGTGTAATCCTGCCTGTCCTGAAACCTTGATTCCTGCTTCCTGCCTCTGCCTCCTGTGTTGGTATGTACTTGTGAGTGCAGGTGCTCTTGGAGGCCAGAGGCTTAGTATCTGCCGGAGCTGGAGTTAACAAACAGCGGTGAGTGAGAGCTAGGAACCGGACTTGGGTCCCCTGGAAGAGCAGCACATGTTCTTAATCGCTGAGCCATCTCTTCTCATTCCTTCTTCTCTTCTCTTATTTCTCACTTCAAATGTTCACTTCATTCTCTACCCAACAGTCTCTTGATTTTATTCCTAACAGTTAAAGTTATTTGAGGTACTAATGTATTCGTAGATGTGCACCTCTACTGGACAATAGGTTCTCCTAGAATGGGACCTCATGCTTAACACATTTGGTGCTCAGATAGAAATCACCTTTGTGTTCAATGAATACTAACCTTCACAGTAGGAAAAAAAAAAAAAAAGCTTTGAACTTTCTATCTGATGGAGCGTTGCATGATTTATCCCGAAAGAAAATCAACAAATACAAATACATAGCGAGTCTCGAGGAATAAATGACCTTAGGTTAAGTCAACACCACACCATAGGAAATATTTTTCTAATATCAAAGATATTAACTAATATCAAAGATAGGGTGACTATCCAGAAACCAGAGACTAAAGAAGGAAAACACCGACTACGGTGGTTTAAAGGTACCGAAAACCCCATTTGTACCCCACTTCTTACCCTCTAAAGTTCTCCCCTGTAATACCTGAGGGAGTTGCTAGAGACATTAGTTCACTTGGTCTTTACTAGGATTTAAAGCTCTGTGTTTTTTCCACAGGAGAATAATTAGATTAGTTGACCACTCTTAGGTAACTCGTTTTGTTGTTGTTGTTGTTATTGTTGTTGTTTTTCTGCATGCAAGGGAGAAAATAAATCCTAGACCCAGAGAATATTCAAGGGAACTAGAGTAGAAGAAAGGTAAAGAATATGGAAAATTCCAAATGGCACCCAGAACCAGAGACAAGACTGTCTTTTCTTCTCTGTGCATTACTGATGCTCTGCCCAAGTCCTGGGCCAAAGCAGCAAAGTGCCTACTACCGGCTGCTGCAATTGCCATGTATTTTAGCTTCACTTACTTGATATACTGTACTGTGTTGATTATGCTTTTAACAGTGTGATTTGTGGTTATTACCGACATCGACTTGACAGGACCTCGCACACCTAGGAACAAACCTCTGGGATTGCCTGTGAGGGATTTTCTACTGTGTGTATTAATTGAGATGGAAAGACCCACGCTAAATGTGGCTGGGATCCCAGGGTGAATTAAAAAAAAAAATGTTTTTTAAAGCCAACTGAGCACTAGGATTCATCTCTCTGTTTCCTAACTGCAGGCACAGTATGATGAAAGGCCCCACACGTCTGTTGCCACAACAAGGGTGTCATGCTAAAACTGTGAGCCAAAATAAAACCTCCCTGGTGCTGCCTTGGTCAGGTGTTCTGTCACAGCAGCAGAACGTAACCAGTAAACAAGATGTAAACCGTAAACAAGATGCCCCCAGTATCTGGCCCTCATGCAGTGATTCTCAACTTCCCAGTGCTGTGACCCTTTGATCCACTTCCTCATGTTGTGGTGACCCCCAACCATGAAAGTATTTCATTGCTCCCTTGTGGCTAATGTTGCCACTGTTCTGAGTCGTGATATAAACACCTGATGTGTAGGATATCTGACCTGCAATCCCAAAGGGGATCTCAACCCGAAGGTTGAGAACAGCCGCCTTGGAGTCTAGTGAGAGGTAGCACCAGTCGTCAGGATGTTGTGATACAAATGCTGGGTGCACAAGTGCAAGGGGCCCAGAAAGCCTGAGAGCAGCCCCGACCCTGACTTTCGGATCAAGTAGACTTCTCCCAAGGCCATGGTGATCCCAGAGTATAAGCAGAGAGAGCCACTAGGCAAAGCAGGAAGATGGACTGTGTGTACTTCCGAGAGAGGAAGCACACAACGCCAGGACAACCCCAGAGCCCAAATGTCCAATCCACTCTACCAGGAAGAAGCTTTTACAGAAACCCGAGGCTGGCTAGTCACGGTATGCCTTTCCAGGGATCGGCTTCTCTGCATAAGACTTACTGGGAATGATGGCCACTAGGTCACTGACAGGAGAAAGATTTTCTGACTTCAGCAATTTCCTCTCCACACCACTGTTCCTGAAGATTATCAAAGATGTTTTTGTGCCAGGGGTGTGCCTGGTTTGTCCCTTGCTTGAAGATGAAACATTCAAGGCCATCCTGAGCTACAGAGTTAGGCCCTGTCTCAAACAAATAATCAAAAAAAAAAAAAAAATAGACAGCCAGGAGAACACAAATGTAGCTAAACTCCCTAGAGTGTGCAAATTGTGTTATCTTATTGTGTAACTCAGCTCAGCAGTCTGCTGGTGTCATCATAAGCCTATACATTCTGTCCCAGCAGGCCCTCCACATTGGCCTTGGTCCTCAGGATTAGCTTCTTCGCTTTCAACATGGCTTCAGCAATTCCGTGCTGCAGAACTATGATAAATTCCCTTCTGAGAGGGATGGTGAGTAAGCTCGGAAGATGCAGCATCCGCAGCTGCTTCCGCTTTTGTTTCACTAACCCAGTAGTTCTCATCCTTCCCAATGCTATGACCCTTTAATACAGTTTCTCATGTTGTAGTGACCCCCAAGCATTAAATTGTTTTCGTTGCTACTTCATAACTGTAATTTCGCTACTGTTATGAATCATAATGTAAATATCTCGTGTTTTCTGATGGTCTTAGGCAACCCCTGCTAAAGAGTCAATCAACCACAAAATGGGTCGCCATGCATAGGTTGAGAACCTTTGCACCAACCAATGATTTTTTTTCCTAGTGGATGGACCACAAGAAATTACCACAAATGGAGTGGCTTAATACATGTGCTTTCACCATCCAGGAGGCCTAGAAGTCAATGCCAAGTGTAGATGGAGCTGTGTTCTCTAAAGACTGTAGGAAGTTCTGTGCCTTTTACCCACTACCAGGAGCTGCTGGCACTCTTGGGTCCCTTGGCTTATACATGTATCACTCTCATCTCTGCCTGCATCACCAAGCATGTGTGTTTATCTTTGTCTTCTTTGGGATTCTCTTTCTCTCTCTCTCTCTCTCTCTCTCTCTCTCTCTCTCTCTGGTGTGTGTGTGTGTGTGTGTGTGTGTGTGTGTGTGTGTGTGTTCATGCAAATCTGTGTGTATACATGTAGAGGCCAGATCTGTATCAACCTTAGGTATCATACCTCAGACACCATTTTTTTTAATCAGGGTTTCTCACTGGCCTGTAATTCTAGGCCAGGCTGGCTGACCAGTGAACCCCAAGAACCTACCTATCACCACCTCTTAGCACTGAGATGACAAGCGCATACTATCCTTGAATTTTTCACATGGGTTCTAGGAATCCAACTCAAGAACTTGAGCTTGCCCAGAGAGTACCTCACTCACTCAGCCATCTCCCCAGCCCCTCATGGTCTCTCCTTCTAAGGAAGCCAGGTATGTTGAGTCATATATGAATCACCTCACACGTGCAGATGTGTTCCAAATAAGATCACATTTACAGATACCAGAGTTAATGGTTGAACGTGCCCTCTTAGGAAATGCTGATCGACCCATAACACCAGCTATGCCAAAAGTAATCATGAGTGCTCTGCTGACTGGAGATAACCCCTCTGCCTGGAGATGAGCCTCGTGACCTTTGATGCCTTCAGTAGCCAGTAGCTACCTAAAGTGTGCTTCAATTTACAAGAAAGTGAGATAAGCTGTTTCCCTGTTTCCCAAAACACACTGTGTCAGGATGCAAAGAAAGGCAGCTGCTTACAAGCGAAGAAAAGGCCCCATCAGGACCCAACCTCACTATCCTGACCTGACTTCCATGCTCTAGAACTGTAAGAAAATGAAGTTATGTTGTTCAACAGGCAAGCTAGAGTACTGTGCCCTGGCAGCCTGAGCACACTAAAAAACTGCTCAGAACACCTCCTGTTTTCTTAGATTGAAAGCTCCTGTAAATCAAGTACCATTGTCTCTGCTTGGATCACGCCTAGGGCAAAACACCCACATTCTGTAAGAAGCAAAGCACAATCTTTGATAATTGTATTACCAAGGAGCTGTGTGCCCTTCAATGCACACACTGAAACTCTGGCTACTAAATGCGTATTAGCCCAGAGTGCATTTTCCTGCGAGTGCTTGGCCTGCCTCCCTCATTTGTAACCTGAATTCAACTGGCAATGAGAGAAATGTGTGAAGGAGCTGTGCAGAGAAGGCATCTCTAGTGCTTCTCCCTGGCAGTGGCTTCAAACTGAGAGAAAAGCAGCTCCGCTATAGATAGAATAGTGCGTGGCCTCCGTGCTATATAAGATGTCACACCTACCATCCTGAGCGCTGAAGCAGCTCTCTCAAAGGAGCTATTGATAAACATCTTTCAACTCTGTGCATGTATGCATATGAACACAGCAAGAACGAAATAATCGGGTCTTAGAAATTGCCTAACGCATGGAACTTAGTGAATAATAATAATAATAATGTGATCTTACTTCCTGTATTTAACCAGTTGCGAAGAGCCAAGAAAGAAAAAGCAAAGGCTCTCTTCAAAAACTGCCCACCCAGCAGCTCAATAAACCTTAAATCTCAAAGCTGGAGGCAGAATCGAGCTGGGTGTTCTCTGTTGCCATGAGGACGCAAAGAGAGAAAAGAGGACCAAAAACTTAGAACCCAGTTCCTTTGAAAGTGCCTGGCATTCTCCTTTAAGAGGAAGGGCCTGTCACTCCTCTCAATGGACCTCCCTGCTGTCTTGGCAATGGCAGGAGAAAATGATCCAAGCAGGAATTGATTGGCTAAGTGTTCAGAGTATGTGAGAGAGTTGATAACAGAGCAAAGCCATAAGACTTCAGGAAATAGTCCAGAGATCTGAGCATGTTCACAGCTCTGCTTTGTTTCTTTCTCCATTCTGGGCAGAAACCTGGTGCTCCCCTTTCTCTCTTCCTCAGCCACCCAGCTGCAGAGTCTTGCCCATTCAGCCCCCTGCCACTTCCTTCTCATCTACTCTTGTTGTTTCCTCCTTTTCTTTCCCTGAAGTAGGGTCTCGTGTAACCCCGGCTAGCTGGCATTGAACCCATTATGTGTCGAAGACGACTTGCACTCCTGACCCTCCTTGCCTTCACTCCCCAAGTTCTGCGATTATAGGCATGCCTCCTTAATGCAGTGCCAGGAATCAAACCAGGAGTCTTATGCATGCTAGGCAAGCACTCCCCACCAGCTGAGCTCCATCCCAGCCCTAGTCTTTCTTACTCCTACTATCACCTTTGCTGTCTCTGGGCTTTTGCCTCCCTATTTTCAGGTAGGCTGGATGCTATGACAGACATCATTACCAAACACAGAAAGTTCATGTAACATGTCAGTTTTCTTCCCCCAAACCTTCTGCAATACACTGTTATTATAGAATTTGGTCCAAACCAGAGATATAATATCCATGATCCTGTGATCTGTTATAAGTTACCATCCTAATCTCGCCTAATATCATGACCCTGGAGATGTCTGTACAGAAAAAGCTTCTCTCTGCTTTCTAAACCCTCTGAAGTGTTATGCAACCCTGCCCCACCTCCCCCAGTCTGGAACCTTCTTCACCTACTTCATCCTCTTTGTCCTTAAAGACTGTTTTGAAGCTCACTCACCCTTCCACCTTTAAATCACTTCCATCCTCTGTATTCATTCAACAAAACACTCTGATGTTTCCTCAGACCCTCCTTAGCACCGGTTGTTGAGCCTGTACCCGGTTCAGTATCCAGAGGTGAAACCTGAGGTCTGCATCTTAATAAGATGCTCAGAGGTACCAACCGGCCCTTCTGTTTCCAGTTCATGAGGAGAGTCCTATTACAACAGTATCTTCTTTACAAAGCACTTTCAGTACATTTCATGTTGAATCTTTAGAACATTCCCACAAGATACTGATTACAAATAGCATTTTAATCAAATAAGAATACCAGCACATAGTTCAGGTTTTAAATTAGCATAGATTAAAATTTCATTTCCTTCTAAGCACCTTTGCTCTGCTCCCTTGAGAAAGAAGGAAAGCACTGAATCCTTACAAAAATCAGCATCTGGTATGCTCAGGTATAAAGCATGTTGGGGCCAGAAAGACTCAGCCTGCAGTGTGGCCCCAACCCCTCTGGGATTTCAGATGCACTTTACTGCTCTTGAGCTCTTTAATGTTCTCTATTGCCAGTAAGAAATGCCCATGAATTCCCACAGGGCAATCTTTGTATGCTCTATACTGAGTAGTATCCAACTGAAAAATCATTTTGCCAATATGGAGTGAAACTGCTGAGTGGTGTAATTGGGCTCCAAGAGATCTGGACAGTGTGTGCTGCCAAAGGCTGGGGCCTGGGTTTCTTGCCATTGCTCAGTCACACCAGCGACAGGTTTGGATGAGTAGGCAACCTTCCTTCTCTCTCCTTTCCTCTTTTTTATTTTTCCTGTTTTGTCTGAGACAGTATCTTACCATGCAGTTCTGACTAGCCTGGAACTTGAGGTATAGCAGAGGAGCCTCAAACTTAAAGCAATCCTCCTGTCTCTGCCTCTCATGTGCTTGGACTACAGAAATGTGACACCACACCCATTTTTTTAAATCAGTGTAGAAGCCAGGTAAAGCTTATTATAAGGTAAGTTTGGGGGGGGGGGGTCACACTCAAAAAGGAGGATGGGCAATGAGCAAAGACCATTGTTGGGGCAAATTCAACTTACTCTCAAGTTAGAGAGTGGCCAGATAGATCATTGCTCCTCCCCTCTTTGCAGATGTTCATTCTAGCACAGAGGCTGGGGAGATGGCTCAGTGGGTAAACCATGAGGACTTGAGTTCGGATCCCCAGAACCCACATAAAAAGTCAGATGTGGGGGTGCACATCTGTCCTGTCAGTTCTGTGGAGGTCTAGACAAAACGATTCTGGGGGTCTCCTGAGGGCTGCAATTAAAGATGGGCCCATACCCAGATTACAATACATTCTTAATTTTATAGGTTCCATGCTATGATAAAATACCAGTGTCAGTTTGCATATGTCTGAGTATATTTGTGGGTATCAATGCATGTGTCCCTGTGTGTATGCGTGTGTCTGTATCTAGGCATTTGTGTGTGCTTCTTTTTGCCTGTGTATCTATACGTGTGTTAGTATTTCTCTGTGCATCTGTACACACCTGTGTGTCTCTGTGCATCCGTATGGGTCTCATATATAGTTCACGTGTTTACCAGACAGGAGTGTGAAGGGTGGCTACAAAGATATTAACTAGAGAGCCACAGGGTGGGCTTCAGACAGATTAATCTGTTGTAGGATTAACAGGTACAAAGATCTCTGAAGCTGTTAGATTGAAAATGAGGGGCTGAGAGATACAAAATATATGGCCTTGGAGAGAGTGAGGCATTTCCTGGGAGGAAATGGCCACAGAGAGACACTCAGAAGGTTGGGCTGTGGAGAAGAAGGCAGGCATTATTCATGGCTCTAATCCCCCACCCCCAGGGCCTACCTTACCCTGAATTGGGAGAGGCGAGCAGTATTATTCATCCCTGTCAATGCTGGACAGAGAGAGATGCAGAAATGCCAACTGTCTTCTCTCAGCTCCTTGACTTTCCCTCCCAATCTTCCTCAGAGCTCTGCCAGCTTCCAGGACCTTGGCAGGCTTCCCAATTTAATTATTCATTCCATTGTCCTCAGATTTTGTTTGTACTTTTTCAGAATTGGTGTCCCAGTTTAGGGCTTGGACAGCCTGTGTCCCTTAGTCATCAGCTATCCAGAGCCTCACTCTTGCCAATGGCTCGAATGTCCTTTTCGTAGTCCACAGAAGCTAACCCAGACCCAGTCTCCCAACAAGCATGGCCTGTCAGAGGTTCCTGAGTTTAACTGTTCCTTTGCCTTATAATTCGCTGACAAGATATATATATATTTTTATTATATATCTGTATATATGGGGATATTCCTGTCCCCATCAAAGAACAATTTTTGGAACTTGGTCCTCTCCTTCTACCATGTGGGTTCCAGGAATCCAACTCAGGTCATCAGGCTTAGGAGCAAGTGTCCTTTATCCAGTAGCCACCTCACAGGTCTCTTATATAGAAAATTCACCTCAAGAAATGAAAAATGGAGCTAGGGATGTATCTCAGTTGATCTAGTGTTTGCTTAGCTAGCAAGAAGCCCTTAGTTCCTCCCCAGTGCCACACAGAGGAGGCATGGTACCTTCGTGCTTATGATCCCTGTACTTGGGAGGCTAAGATGGGAGGATTTCATGACTTCTAGGCCAGCCTGAGCTACAGAGTGAAGCTGCCCTGTCTTGACAGGGAAACAGAGATAACAGAAAGACAGAGAGACAGAGACAGAAAGAGAGAGAGAGAATATCAATGGAAAAGGACAGAATTGATGAAGAAAATGGTCCAGTTGAACTTCTTGTCAGTCCCAAAATACATCAGCCTGAAATGAAAAGGGGTTATTCCCATCAGGATGCTGTAAGTTGTCTGGCATGGTGCCATATGCCTTTAATCCCAGCACTCAGGAGCCAGAGGCAGCAGATCTCTGAATTGGAGGCCAGCCTGGTCCACAGAGTGACTACCAGGACAGCCAGAGCTACACAGCAAGACCCTGTCTCAAAAAAAAAAAAAAAAAAGAAGTCAAGATTAACACGCCACTGAGACAGGTTTTGGAATTGCTCTCTGGGTCATTGCTGAAACTCTAGATTCGTCCTTTAAAAACATAAACAGCTCTGAGAAGGTCAGGGGCTGCAGGGCTTACACACTGCATTGTAAATTAATTGCTATTTCCTGAGCCAGTAAGTGAGCACACAGTGCTATGTGAAAGAAGAGGGGGTGTTTTTTTGGTTTTGGGTTTTTTTTTTTTTTTTAAAGTTTGGGCAACTGCCAGTGGTGCTGAAAATTTAATTACTGCTGCAGAAGAGTTATTAAATTTTTGAAGCAGAAAACCTATGGCCCAGAAGTTTAAGGCAGCTGAGGGGCTCCTGAGGAGAAAGCCCTACGGCACGGTGGCCGACAGCTCCCCATTTCCACCTTGCTTGCAGCTGTCAGGCTGAGATGCAGGCTAGGCAGCGCGTGTAGCCATGCTGTTTCAGTAGTCAGGGGTAGGCCAGGGCATGGCAGAATGGTAGAGCATGTGCCAAGCCTGCATCACGCCCTGCGTTTAATCCTTGGCATCTACCTAAAACACAGCAGCAGTTGTGGGTAAGTAGCAGTATGCCGCTGAACGACCCTTCCTGGGGAGACGGCACCAACAGACAAAGAAAGGATTCCACCCAGGTCCAGTTTACTGGGGTCATTACCCAAGGTGCATGAGGGACTCATCGGCACTGAAGAGTCCCCCACCCAGGGTGACTCTTTCTCTCACAAAACCTCAGGAGGGGATCCATGATGGCGTCTGAGCTCTGTGAGCCCCATTCTCTCCCCATGAGGGACGTGAACACAGATGCTCTAATTTAAGATCACCATGGTACACCCAAAATGGGGAAAACAGCCACAGGACAAACATCAAAGACAGGTGTGTAGCCCAGGCTAGCCTGTATGAACTTTTGATCCTTCTGCCTCCACGCCCTCAGTACCGGGATCATAGGACAATGCCACAACACCTGGTTTATGCAGAGCCGGCTGGTTGTCAGGCCAGTGTTCCCTGCATGCTAGGCCAGCACACCTGTGTATGAGTAGGCGTATTCTAAGGCTTAGGTCATGACCTAAGGTTTAGGTCATGTTCATGTTTAGGTCAGGGTAGCTTGTGTGTCTGTTCACAGGCGCTTACATACATGCTGTGACAGGTACTAAGTAAGGGCTCTAACATGTGAGTTTTAAATTTACTCATGACTCCATTCAGTGTTTTCTATGGGTGACTTCATGAAGTCTCATAGTTCCTCTGAGACTAGCACTATTATTTGTTTTTACAGAGAACGCAAGTTTAGAAACCCGTGTTGGAGTCAGTATTTAAAATTTACCAACAAGCCCACACCTACCACACGCTCCCCAGACACCATAAGGACTGGTGGTGCTCAGGGCTAATCTCTTATTTTCTGTCCAGAAAGAAGCAAAGATTGTCACTGAGCTTCCCCAGCCACCATTCTCATTCTGTTGGCCGTGCAGTCCATCTATCTGCAAAACTAGGGGCTGGAGGATGCTGGCCCTGTAGACACGGCAGAAACACTGAGCAGACACAGGTGTGGGACATGTAACAGCCTGCCTTGAGTACCAGCCGCTCCTTGTCTGTCCCCGCGTTGGTGGCTGAAGTTCAGCACTGGAGTGGGCATGCGGTGACACAAAATAACTAACAAAAACAAAATGTTTTCAATGAGGATGGAAGTGAGTGTTTGACAGTGCTCATCTGAAATCCCAGCACGGAGGCAGGAGGATCAATCACTACAAGTTCCAGGCCAGCCTGGGCTACAGAATGAGAGCCTACCACACACAAATAGGTATGTCTGTACCCAAACAGGTGATGCCTTCTTCTGATTCTCTCAAACCTCGGGAATTTTATTCTGAGATATTAAAGGGGGTTTCTGCTAGACAATATACAAGCAGAAAAATCACCCCCAAAATTTTTCCCCAGCCTAAAAAGTTCTCCTCATTGTGGTACAGTTACATATACAGTCCCCATTGGGATTGCAGCTGACAAAAAGAAAACTAAAAGCTCCCAGGCTAAATTGGACAGGTTTGTAAGATCAGTCTCTCCCTCTCCCTCTCCCTCTCCCTCTCCCTCTGCTTCTCCCTCCCCCCCCCTCTCTCTCTCTCTCTCTCTCTCTCTCTCTCTCTCACACACACACACACACACACACACACACCACAAAACACCTCCTTCTTTGAAATGTTTTCCAGTTGTCTGTTTGTTAGAAGGTTCTGGAATACGTGAACGCAAACACAAAAGTGGCCTATAAAGCGGCCTAGATATTAGTTCTAATTATTTGCTGGAGGCACTCATCCAAACCTCTCCAGAGAACTGGGCGTGGTGGCTCATGCCTACAATCCCAGCACTCAGGAGGCAGAGGCACAATGCTTGACACAAGTTCCAGTCCAGCCTCAGCTACATGCAAGTTCCAGATCAGCCTAGACTTCAGAGTGAGACTTCATTGAAAAAGAAAAATCTGCTGGGTGATGGTGACACATGTCTTTAATCCCAGCACTCATAAGGCAGAGGCAGGTGGGTCTCTGTGAGTTCGAGGCCACCCTGATCTACAGAGGGAGTTCTAAGACAGCCAAGGCTACACAAAGAAACACTGCCTCAAAAAAAAAAAAAAAAGAGAGAGAGAGAGAGAAAGAAAGAAAGAAAGAAAGGAAAAAAGAAATTTAAAGTAATTTGTTAATTAAATCTGCCACAGCAGTGCCTAAAGCTGAGGTTGCAAACACCCTACCACTGACCTGTTATCTGTTAGGTACAAGGCACCTAATCTCCGGCCTGGTTTGCTTATAGTCGGCATGAAATGGGAGGCACAGCCTGAGCTGTGCTCCATGAGGCCAGGATGGATAAAAAGAGGCCATATTCATTAACAGTGAGCTTGCTGCTGCTCTAGACGTGCATTCGAGTGCCTTACACACACAGAGAGAAAGGTCAGGGGTGGGCTTGTGGAGAGGTGCAAGGTTGAGGTGCACACTCCTGTCAGTTTGTAAAGCTGGCTTGGTCTGAACCTGAAGGATAAAAGGCCTCTTTGTTGTTGGACATGGCCAAGAGAACCATGTCCCCAGAGAGGTTTCAGAACTGCCTTAAGATCACAAGACAGATGGGCAAGAGGGTGGGAACTGGAGTAGGACCCTCTGACGCCAAGCTTTGGACATTAACGCATGTTAGACACGTGTAGTAAATTAGTGGCTTTCGCAAGGGATGCTTTGCCATTCTCCCCCAAATTTCATGCTGACACTAGTAAAATTTCTGAAGTCCAGTGCAGAGGCTTACAGGCTGACATCTGCCATCCCAGCTACTTGGGAGGCTGAGGCAGAAGGATCGTTTGAATCCAGGACATCAAGGCCACCCTGGGCAAACATACAAAGATCCTGCCTCTAACACCAAATAACCAAGGGGCTGGGGAGATGGCTCATGGGCAAAGTATTTGCTAGTGAAAGGTAAGGGCCTCAGCTCAGGTGGCCACATTCATGTAGCGAGCCAAGCCCAGCAGCGTGCTCCTGTAATCCTGGGCAGGAGGCAGAGACAGGCAGGTCCTTGGGGCTTGCAAGTCAGAATCCTGGACCTCCAGGTTCAGTGTGCATGTCACAGAGTAAGGTAGATAATGATCGAGGAACCAAAAGCCAGACGTAGATACTCAGAGTCAGCTCCAGGAACGAAGGGAGCACCAGACAGTCACCAGTCATTCTTCAAAGGGTCACCACAGACACTTTGAATGTCCACTCAAAAGAGCACTTTGAGTTTCCACTGTATATTTATACACAAAGGCATACGCCATGTATAACATATACATAATTATATGTATCGTTCAAAAACACAAGAGATAAAATGCCAAAGAATGAAATAATTAGTATTTTGAAATAATGTACATTGTGTCTCACATGTTAATGGCCCAAGGACTCACTTGCTTTGTGATTATCTTTCAGTGTTTCATGAGATCTGTGTGCAGTCACACACACTTGACCCAAAATCTTGTGTTTTCAGAGATTTCTTTTGCCTTCAGCTCTGCTGTGGGAAAAGTGGACCTGTTAGTGTCCTGACTCATGCTAACCCCCGCAGCACCATTTCTCAGGGTGAATATCAGCCCAATGATATGTTCTAAAGACTCCACAACCTACTGTATTACTCAGAAGACAGCAGCCAAGTCTCAGGAAAATCGGAAAGGCCCAGCAGTACTCCACACCACTCTAAATCCAGGCCTCGCTCCATCCTCAGGGAAAGGCACAGTGTGACTAAGGCTGCCCTTTATAAGCCAGCATTTGAGTCTGTCAGGCCACTTTCCAAACATGTTCAAGCTTATGACTAAGTAGAATGGACCAGAATCCCTGCATCTGCTCTTTCCCATTTTTTTACACACAGACACCAGCATGCCTCTTCACTTTCCAGTCATGAGGGTCCTTCAGCATTTTATCTGCCACAGGTTCCCAGCACGAGTTCATATGGAGCTGCTCCAACACAGACCT
Organism: Psammomys obesus; assembly: GCF_907164565.1. Lineage (NCBI taxonomy): Eukaryota > Metazoa > Chordata > Mammalia > Rodentia > Muridae > Psammomys > Psammomys obesus. The sequence goes on from NW_026592118.1 coordinate 11,945,757, forward strand.
TGACAGGAGGAAGCACAGATTTCTTATACTGACAAAAAAACAAAGCAAAACAAGAGCAAAAACTCCTGGACACAATGTGGTCAAAGATGTTCGATAAGTTTCATGTCCCCTGCACCAAAAGGAACCTTCCAGCTTCTCCTTCCTGCCTGTCAGCAGGGACCAAGGACTACAGGTTTTTGGTTGAGTCCCTTTCATTTATAACGTCCTTTTTATTTTCCTTTTCTTTTTTTTTTTTCTCCTGTTTTTGTTTTTAATACAAAGCTTTATGCAACCACAGCTGACTTCAGACTCATGTGAACTTCTGGTTTTCTTGCTTCCTGTTCCTAAGGGCTGAGATTACAGGCTTGTGCCAGCACACTTGGCTTTTGTGGTGCTGGGGATCCAAGCTGAGATTTTGTGCTTGCCACTTGAGCCCAGTATCAATGCAGCACATCCTAGCCCTCAGGTAGCCCTTTCTACAAAAGAAGGCTGGCAGGTGTCTAACTAATTCCAGCCAGTTCTTGTCTGGGGTGGGGGAACCGTTTCTCTTAACTGGCCATTTATTATAATAATCTGCTTTTAGAGATATTAAAAAGCAGCAAGTGAACTAGATTTTCTTTCCTTTTTTCCCTTTTCTTTTGTTCTCAGAGCTGGGATGGAACCCAGAGCCTGTGCGTGCTAAAGCAAGCGCTCCTGCACTGAGTCCGTCCCCAGGTTAATTTCCCATTTCTTTTATTACTATGTCTCAGCTTCACCTCCAAGGGAAATTCCTAATAATTTCAGACATCACTCCACTTAATAAGCCTCAGAACCAAAATGTAACTCTCAGGGGACTGTGGTGTGGATCCTCTATTTTATGAGAACATCTAGAGGCATCCTGAAGGCGCTTAATCATTTACAACTATTTTTAAGTTAATAGCTGTGGAGGATTGTGAAATTCAAAACAGGAAACTTAAATACTCAACTAAAATCAAAATATTAGATGTCTTTTTCCTTTACTAACAATCCAGACAGTCAGTCTACTGGAAAAGAAAGCTAAAAATAGCAACTCGCAAGCACTGTTCTCACAGCTGTGCTGATGGGTGCCTGACTGATGGCTGTCAGCCATTGTGCCAACGTGGGATGGCCATAGGCTTAGATGAACAAACAGGAAAGTCAAACACTTGATTAATTAATGAGAAGTCTTTGAGGAGAGAGAACACTCGACTAATCTTCCGGTGTTTCCTACTGAAAGCCGCTCCACCTACCCCCAACAGTGTTTGAAAAAAAGAGTAGTGATTTTAGTAGAGTTCTTAGAAAATTAATTTGTAAACAAAAGATACCTTACAATAATTTGTGGGGGGGGGGGGAAGATACCTTATAACTGGAGACTAAAGTGTGTGGTATTGCACAATGTCATTAGGGGCTGGCCAGACGGCTCAGCAGGTAAAGGCACTTGCCATCAAGCCCCGATGAGCCAAGTTCCATCCCCTAAGCCCACAGGGTGGAAGGAGAGAACTGACTCCCACAAACTGTTATCTGACCTCCACGATCGTGTTGATACACACATACACCCACACATACATACACAGAGAAATCAGATAAATATAGTAACAATTTATCATAATGCCTTATGTTGGGGCATGATATCATGTACCTGTAGTTCCAGTACTTAGGAGGTAGAGGCAGGAGAATCAAGAATTCAAACTCAGCTTCATACATAGGGAGCTACATAGGCCAGCCTGGGACACGTAAGATCCTGTCTTTAAAAAAAAAAAAAAAAAAAAAAAAAGTGAGACATACAGTGGAGGTCAGAGGACAGCTGTCAGAAGGTGGTTCTTTCCTTTGATCATGACCCTGGAATAGAATTCAGATCATCAGGCTTGGCAACAGTTGACTTAACCCACTGAGCCATCTTGCCAGCTCCTACAGAAACCTTTAAACTATCTTGCAAACTTTCTTCCTCTTCTCCCTTGTTTCCTCCCTCCCTCCCTCCTTCTCCCTCCCTCTCTCTCTCTGATAGGCCCCATGTACCCCAGGCTGGCCTCTAACTCTCTACATAACCAAGGATTACCCTGAACCCCTGAGCCTCCAGGCTCCACCTCCCAAGTACGAAGCTCACAGGAGTGTGCCACCATGCCCAGTTTACACAGTGGCTGGGGACTGATGCACCCTAGGCAAGCACTCCGCCAACTGAGCTACCTCCTGAGCCCCACACACTCTCTGTCAATGGTGCACAGGACCAAATATAAAGATTCTATAACGAACAAAACAAAACCTCCCCAGGCAGAGTACTGTAGGTGACAGAAACGATTGTATCTTGGCATATCTGAATCATTAACTGGGAAACAGGCATTAGCCAAGGCCTTTCATACTGATTGCCTCTCGTCACATGCCAGAAAGAGAGAACAGTACCTTTGCCGTCAATATATCTTTGGAGGTCATGAGGTTAAGTGGGGAAATGATTACGAGCAGGCTTTGGGAATCAATGACGCACTTGTCCAATGTAAGCTTCCATTGCTGGCACCGATTACAGTGCACAATGAAAACCAATGCTCAGTAAGCAGCGGAGGTGACTAATTACTACGCTGTAGCCAGCACAGCTGTGTTGAGGGCCCCAAAAGGGCACAGAACCAGTCTCTACTATTTTTTTTATTTTTATTTTTTTTTTTTTTTTTTTTTGTATTTTTGTCATACTTCAGGTTGGTTGGTTGGTTTTACTTGGGTTTCTTGTCAGGATTTTTGTCTTTGTAGTTTTGCCCATTTGTTTTGTTTGCTCATTTGTTTGTTTTGAGACAGGGTTTCATGTAGCTCAGGTTTTCTTCAAATTCACTATATAGCTCAGGATGGCTTTGAACTTCTGATCCTCCTTCCTCCATCTCCCAAGTGGGACTAGAGGCATGAACCACATTTTTTTTTTCTGCCAACCGAACTCTATCTCCAACCTCTGTTTTGTTTTGTTTGTATTGGGGGAGGGGTTGCTGTTGTTATTGGTTTGTTGTTGTTTTAAGAAGGTCTATACCAGGCTGGCCTGGAACTCACTGTATGGCCTAAGCTTATCATCCTGTCTCATTGTCCCAAATGCTAGAATCACAGATGTTAGACACCATACTCTAGCAGTACTTACTGTTTTTACTTTATTTGTTTGATATTATTAGGAGGAGCACAAGTGTGCCATAATGCCTGTATGGAGGTCAGAGGGCAACTTTTGGGAGTTGGTTCTCTCTTGTCAGGGGGTCCCAGGGACCAAGCTCAGGTCACCAGGCTTGCATGGGAAGTACTTTAACCAATCCCCTGAGTCAGGAACAGCAAAATCAAAATCTTGATCTTGTTAAATTTCCATATCAAATTTTGAGTTGAAGAGACCAAGATAACACCATCTTGTCCTGATCTTGCCCTAACTACATTTTGTGTCTGCTCAGGTGCTTTTCAGCCCCTAACCCCCTGGAGAGTCAGGTCCACTTTGGCAACACACTGGGGACTTTCCATGACCCTGACATGGCCCATATGTATAACAAAATAGCTGCTGAATGTATAGTCAGAACAAATGTTACCAGGTTCCCCTGACCTACACTTTTGTGTCATTGCAGAGTTTGTGGTATTTTACTTTAGCAACACTGTATCCTAGGCTTTGAGACAAGAGTTCTTTGTAGCAAGCGCCTGAGCTTGGTTGCCTGCTTAACTCAAGGACTTTTAATTTGGCCATATATGCATGGTAGTCTGTAACATTCTTACCTGGTCTGTAACAGAATAAATGTTTACATGAAATCCAAGTTCTCTGTGGCTCTGTGTTACTAGATAATGGCGCTGGCTGGGCACAATTGAGGCAAGAGAAATAAACAGCCTTAAACTAGGAGGACTCAGTGACAGACTAATGTCAGCAGACAGATCACAGACATTGTACAGTCTAGGTGTGGGACATCTTTGTTCTTCAGGGTCTCTTCTCCACCATAAGCTGTGTGTTTTCATCTCAGATCCAACAGTTCTTAATTCCTTCAGTTTATTTTCATTTATTAACACTTCTGAGTGCTGTTTTGTTTTGTTTTGTTTTGTTTTGTTTTGTTTCCAAGTCAGGATCTCACATAGTCCAGGCTGGCCTCTATTTTAATATTTAGCTAACTAAACTTGAATTTCTGATCCTGTTGCCTCTGCTTCCCCAGTTCTTAAATGAAAGATATATACCACCATGGCTCTATGTGCATGTGCATGTGCTTGTGCCTGTGTGTGTGTGGTTCTGGTTTTTCAAGAGAGTTTCTCACCCCTGGCTGTCCTAGAACTTGCTCTGTAGACCAGGCTGACCTTGAACTCAGAAACTCATTTGCCTCTACCTCCCAAGTGCTGGGATCAAAGGCGTGCCCCACCCCTCCCCCTGGCCCACCAATGACTGTTTTATACCTTGCTGGGCATTAAACCCAGGATTAAACCACACTCCCACTTTATGCACAGCTGTGTGTCAAATCCAAAGCTTTGGGCAATCTAAGCAAGCACTCTACCAACTAAGCTATAGCCTCTTCCCGATAGCTTTTAGTTTTGCATTTTTACTTGTCCTTTTGTATATTTATGTTTCTGTGTGAACATATGGGCATATATCAGGGACAGTGCACATGATCAAACAAGATGGGAAGTGTGGAAGTACATTGATGAAAGGAGGAGAGACATGCAGGTATTGGCAACAACTCATAATGGAACCTGTCTGGTGCAGAACACTGTGGCTCACATATGTAATCCTAGCACTTGGGAGGCTGGGACAGGAAGACTGCTGCATGTTCAAGACCAGCATGGGCTACAGACAGAGATCTTATCCCGAAAAGCTATAAGCGGGTCTGGAGAGATGGCTCAGTGGTTAAGAGTGCTGCTGCTCTTCCAGAGGATGCAAGTTCGATTTCCAGGTCCACACCAAGTGACTCACAACCATCTATAACTGCAGATGCAGGGAATCTCAAAGAGCACCTGTGCTTATGTGCACACACACACAATTAAAATAAAGCTGAAAGCAATGACAGAGTTGAATTGCATTCTCTAAGCAGCACAAATTGGTTCTGAGATTTAGCTGGGTTTTTTTTTTTTCCTTAATTCCACTTGGAAGAGAAGGGGGTGGTTCATTCCCAACAAGTTGTTTGTAACCAAGACACTAAGAATTAAAGGCTTACTACATCAACGAAGACAATTAACGTAAATCCAAAGCCCCTTGTACAAGATCCAGAAAGGGCATTATTAGAATGAAAAGCTCCCGAGAGCAGCTCTGCCGGTGCCCTGGGCAGGTGCTGATTGCCAGGAGGCATCAAGGCATCCAGCAGGATCTGATGACATCAGCATGAGTCTCACTGTGAGTCAAAACCGCATGAGGTCATCTAAGCTAATCAGATGGGTGGCAGGAGAAAGGTGCCATTCAGTGTGTATTACCTCAACCACCAACAAAAGGGCTGGAAACCACGGGCTTAACGAATCCAACCAAATAAGGAGGGCAGTGGTGACTGTACCGTTAAGGCTCTATTACCGAAGGTCTGTCTACTTCTCACATGGGCCCTAAGGCAACTTCTCCAATGGTTATGTGGTCATTAAAAAGCTTCCTGCTCTCCAATGCAGGGTTTTTCTCATTGCAGAGATTGAGAGGTTGTTTCTGGGTTACTGGGTGTTTTTTTTGTGGGTCATAGGAAATGTTCATTATTGGCCTGCAAAAATGTTAGTAATGTACCTCAAATTCTAGCCAAGGGCAGATGTCCAATGAGCTAGCTTTTGTGTGTGTGTGTGTGTGTGTGTGTGTGTGTGTGTGTGTGTGTGTGT
>NW_026592118.1:11951508-11977132 GCF_907164565.1 Psammomys obesus
TGTGTGTGTGTGTGTGTGTGTGTGTGTGTGTGTGTGTGTGTGTGTGTGTTTAGCTATATGGAAAAACTTGTGAAATCCACCAGCCAAGCATTCACACTCTCCCAGGTCCTGTTCCCTTTCAAGGAGGGTTCCATGAAAAAAGCATAATGGGCTGAGGAGGGGAAGACCAAACACTGTGATTTTTTTTTTTTTTTAATCTGATGGTGGGTTCAGGAGCCATTCTTCAGGAAGGCGAAGGTTAGCAATAGCAATGATCTGGGCTCGGGGTGCCACTCGGTTGGCAGAGTGCTTGCCTAGCCTACACAACACCCTGAGTGTGAGCTCCAGTACCACATAAACCAGATGTGGTGGTGCACATCTGTTAGCCCAGCACGTGAAAGGAGACAGGAAAGACAGCAAATTCAAACTCAGTCTTTGCTGCCTAGCAAGTTCTAAGCAGCTTGGGCTACATGAGACCCTGTCTCAAGAGGAGACATGAGTCCACAAAAACTGTGCTGTGAGCTCTGTAACAGAATAGATTCACAAAGGATTTTTTTTTCAAAGGTTTATTTAGTTTTATTTTGTGTCTGTGAATCATTTGTGTGCAGTGACCTCAGAGATCAGACAAGGGCATTAGAAACTGAGGAGCTGGAGTTATAGATGTTTGTGAGCCACTATGAAGGTGCTGGAATCAATCCCAGGTCCTCTGGAAGGGAAGCCAGAACTCTTAACCACTGAGCCATAGCTCATGTACCCATGAAGGATGCTTTTAAGATGGCCTACACTGTAGCAAAAAGAAACAAGACACAGTGACAGCCTTGTTTTTCAGCTTGTGCATGTGGATAGAGAAATCTTAGACTCAAGGAGATGGAGGGATGGCATGTTTCAGCTTGGGCTGAGGACATGCTATTTAAAGAAGCAAGTAGGGAACTAGATAAGAGACCAAAGACAGAAATCATGCCCACTGCAAGGGACGTGCTTTGGTAGAAAAAGGAGTGAAGGGGACATGCTTCAGCTGAGGGGCCAAAATAAATAATAAAACAGATACATCTAGCAGCAAGAATAAAATTGGGAGCTGGCGGAATGGCTTGGCTGTTCCCACCCATGGAATGAATGCACATGGTGGAAGGAATGGATAGAGAGACTCCCGAAGACTGCCCTCTGATCTTCACAGACTTACTGAGGCACACGTACCAACAGCCATCCCCAAATAAATACATAAGTAATTTTTTTCATAACTGATGGGGCCCGAAGCAGGAGGATCTCACAAGGTAGTACACAGGCCTGGTCTCAGGCACTGTGGCGAGAGCGAAAGAGGCATCTGAACTGCCACCTTCACCTCTCTTCTGTCTCCCTCCCACACTCGGGTTCCAGCCAGGCTCAATGCCTAATACAGCAACAAACTCGGACTGTGGGAGGAAACAGACCAAAGAGAAGAGGGAAAAGGTGGCAAATTCTGTCACCAAAGGACCAGCCACATGACTTACTGCAGTCTCAGGGCAAAACAAAGATCCATGATGGATCTCAAGGAAGCTGTCTTCCGGTCTGGTGAGATGGCTCAGAGGTTAAGAGTACTGGCTGCTCTTCCGAAGGTCCTGAATTCAATTCCCAGCAACCACATGGTGGCTCAAAACCATCTATAATGAGATCTGCTACCCTCTTCTGACCTGCAGGCACACATGCAGGCAGAACACTGTATAAATAATAAAAATTCTTAAAAAAAAAAAAAAGAAAGAAAGAAAGCTGTCTTCAGCCAAGTGTGACCCCGTTGAGACAGCAGCTCTCAACCTTCCTGATGCTGTGACCTTTAATACAGCTCTTCATGTTGTGGTGACCCCGCCCCCCCAACCATAAAAGCATTTTGTTGCTACTCTGTAACTGTAATTTTGCTGCTGCTATGAATCTTAATGTAAACATCTGATATGCAGGGTACCTGATATTTGACACCCAACGGGGTCTCCACCCACAGGTTGAGAGTTCCTGATGTAAGACACTGTACATCGAACCACAGGGCCCTAAAGACAGCTCCACTTACAAGATGTCTGGTCCAGCTAGGGCATGCATGCTTTCACTCAGGAGATAAAAGCAGGCTGGATTTGCAACTTGTCAGAACAGTCCACTCAGAATAGTCAAAACATCTCCACCCGACAAACAAACAAAAAATATCTCTTCTTTCCTCATTCACTCATCAGCGGATAAGACTTCATGTATCTCAAAGTAGCCATTTGGTGAGGATGACCCTGAGCTTGAGGACAGCCTTGAGCCTCTGATCCTCCTGCTTCCACGTGCAGGGTTTACAGGTGTGCACCCCCACAGCAGATTTGTGATGTGATGATGGAACCCGATACTCCAAGTATGCCAAGCAAGCACTTCAGCAACTGAGCTACGTCCCCAGCACCCTCCTTGTCCCCACCCCCACATAAATTGTATAAACGCAGACCAGCCCCTTAGATCCTGGTGCAGTCCTCAGAAGCATTCAGGGGCACACGTGACATTTTAAAGAGACGCTTTCCTGAGGAGTGTCTCTTCCCCTCTTGGTCTCCCACTCCTGCATCCAGGCTGGTGGAAGGTGATGAGCTCTGGCACCTGATTTTTTTTTTTTTTTTTTTGAGACAGGATTTCTCTGTGCAGCCTTGGCGTCCTGGACTCACTGTGTAGACCAGGCTGGCCTCGAACTCACAGAGATGCTCCCGCCTCTGCCCTTGCCAGTGCTGACGCTATAGGTGCACGCTACCCCGACGGGCTTCTGGCACTTGATTTTAACCCTGGTTATGAAAAGTCAGTCAGTCATTGCTTGGGATCATGGCACCTATTTGATGATTTAACTTTTAAATCTATAGATTTGCATGGAGGGTACGTACTTATCCCTAAGCACTGGAACCCGAACAGCCAGAACTTCACGTGTGCCCTTCTGGGCAGCATCTACCTGAGACACTAGGAGGCAGTGTTGGCCAGTTGTCTGTTCTTAAGGCCCAGGGGAAGCGTGAAAGGGACACTTCTTATTGCCCATACATTCATTAGCTTTAGGAAAAGCAGTAAAAGAGAAGGAGACTTCTAATTGCCATCACATAACCATCAAGCCCAGGGTCAAATTCTGGTCACAAAACAGACTAAAAGTCAGGCCAGTGTGTGGCTGAAGAAAAGCTTCAGGGCTGTAATTGATTGACTGACTGATTGATGCAAGGGCAACACAACCTTGGTCACTGGCTTTGACTAGATGGTAGGCCAGGCTCTTCTGTTTGAGTCCTTTGGACTGGGGTTCAGCAGCTTTCCTTTTCTGGTAAAAAAGAAAGCAGGAGTGAAAACGAAGGGAGCTCTCAAGGACGGTGCTCACCGGGTCCTTCCATCTGAACTTAGTGCAGATCTCAGGAGCAGTTCTGTGCCACCAGACCTTTGGGTCTCGATTTTGGAGAAAGCCAGGTCTTCTAGAGACACCCTACGATGGGCAGAGAAGAGCTACACTAGCCCCTGTAGTCGGCAGGCTATGAGGGATATGAGGAGAACACATTTGTGCACACAGACAACTCCAAGGTGCTGTATTTGAGAAAGTAACATGAATGAATGTCAGTCCATGCCACAGGATCTCCAGGTGGGGGAGGCGGAGACCTCTCCAGACAGGAATAACCCAGCTGCCCTACACGGTGGTACCCATGGCATTTCGGGCAGTTCCAGGGACCTTGGGTAAATCTCCATTTTTCTGTCTGAGTTAGAGCTACCTGAAATCCCAGCACTTCAGAGGCTGAGGCAGGAGGCTGCCCTTGAGTTTGAGGTCAGGAGAGGAGAGGAGTAGCTAAAATGACAAACCCAGCACATTTGAAGATGTGAAGCTCAGGGCATTTGCATCAGAATTCTAACTCGTTCACTCAGGGCTGTGCGCTGTTGGACAGCTTGGCAGTCCTCTCCAAGTCTGTCCCACATCTCTAAAGTGGGGTTAATGTGTAGGTGACGCAGATCACCTGTGCATAGCCTTTATCATAGCAACAGGCATGTGGGAGATGCTTGCTAAATACCAGTGTGATGTTGTGAGGAAACCAAGGCTCAAAGGAGTCGAGAACCAACAAGAGGCGATTCTAGAACACACCCAATGGCTGCAGCTCAGGCGTTTGTTCATTTGTTTGCTTGTTTGGGATTTTTGTTTCGTTTTACTGTTTATGTGTGTATATGTGCTTGGGAGCGCAATGCCCGAAGAAGCCGGAAGAGCTGGAGTTCCAGGGCAGTGGCCTGCCGGGAATGCTGGAAAGCAAACTCCGGGCCTCTTCGAGGTGCTCTAAAGCACTGAGCCACCTCTCCTGCCTCCTACATGCATTTTAATAAATTGTTCTCTCATCCTTGAGTTATTCTGCTTTGATCCTTATGTCAAAACACAAATTATTTGATGAATATAAATCTCCAAGCAGCTGCATTTGCAGCACTCTGAAGAAGAAAGCCTAATTAATTTTGGTAGTTCCTTGACTTCCAGTTAATAGTTCATATAGAGAAAGATTTAATGTAGTTCTGTGTTTTTCAGGATTGAGTTTCAACCCCAGGGACTTGCATATGCCAGGCAAACACTCTGGCCACTGAGTTACATCACCAGACTTGGTTTACTTTGTTTTCTGGGTCTTTTTTATTTTACAGTAAAACTGTATGTGGACATTTGTGTCTGCGTGAGTGTGTGTGTGTGTGTGTGTGTGTGTGTGTGTGTGTGTGTGTGTGCCCCGAACGAGCAGGGGTACACACCTCTCTGTGCTGGATGTCCCCTATTGCTCTCTGCAGAGCGTGTCTCTGAACCCAGGGATGTGAGGCGGTAGGGAGGTGTCTTCTCAGTAAACAGAAAAACAGCAAGCCCCGGCCACCTTTCTGTCTCTGCCCCCTCAGAGCTGAGGTTTCCACATTTGCAGGGCACCCAGCTTGTTACACTGGTGTTAGAGTCTCTCGTCCTCCTCCCACTCTGCTGACACCCTTCCCCTCCCCAGCTTCCCCACGCTGCCCCGCCCCTCTCTCCTCCTTTTGAAGGGGTTTTGTTGTTTTGTTTTGTGTTTTGAGTGTGTGATGCATCTTAGCTGAAGGTCAGGTCCAGTCTCTGACAGCAGTCTCTGATTGAGGGTCCGGATCCTGGGGGACACTCACAGTGTCCTCAGGAATGTCCTCTGTGTAACTAACTCACCATGGTCTGAAACTCCCAATCCTCCTGCCTCAGCCTCCAGAGTTCTGAGCTACAGCCCCGAGCCACCACACCAGGCGTTGGTGGTTATTTTAATGCACAATAAGGTGAGGTAAAAGGAACGCCTGACCTCACCAGCGGTCTTGCCAGTCAGTGGAGAGGAGTGTTTTGCCAGGAACACTCAGCCTCCTTGGACGCAGAGATGCTGCCGAGTGGCGTGTACCTTCTTCCGTCAGAGGTCTACTTGTGCATCTGTGCTCGTGCGCAGGCATGGGCGTATGTGTGCGAGTGTGTGTGCGTGTGTCTGTGTGTGCATTAATCTCTTTTAGCTTTCAAATCAGCACAGTGGAGGATAGTTTTATTGTTTTAAAAATATTTTTATTACTATTTTGAGAGTCTCATTCAGCATAGCTTGATCATGTTCACGTCCCACCCCTGTCCCTGGGAGATATTTTCAACAAGCCTTCTCCCTGCCCTGAAGAAGCTGCCAGCCGAGGCAGAGAAGTAGGGTAACCCTGAGGAAATACCCAGTAGGCTTGGTTGCAGCGGGGAGGTGTGCTTCCCCTTCTGCCCACAGAACCCAGTGTGAACTGCTCAGCCCTTGCATTCCTGTGGACTAGTCACCTCCAAAATGCAGCCAGCCCTAAACAAGAAAAAAAAAGAGAGAGAAAGCAGAATGCCCCAGTTGCAGTATCTTCTCAAACCTTCCAGCTACTGTTGCCCTGCCCAGCGGGCTAGCCTCTTTTGGGTGCTATAACCTGCTAAACTACCAGCAGGGGTCTTTGAGACCCCTGGAGGTACCCACTCTGGCTGGCTCACCCTGGCCCAGGCACACAGCAGTGTTCAGTCTGGATCCCTGACTCATCTCTAGCAGTCAGGCATGTGAATGCAGGTTTATCTGGATGGAGGTCTCAACGGTGTCCTCAGGAATGGAGTCGACCCCCCCCACCCCATTGAGAAAGTCTCCCATTGCCCTGGAGCTAACCAATTAGGTCCAACTGCCTAGCCAGCAAGCCCCAGAAGCTCTCCTGTCATTGTTTCTCCATCACTGGGATTAGAGCCACATGCCTCCGTGCCTGGCTGGGCTCTGCTTTGTTTTTGGCAAGTTTGCTCTGAAGATCAAACTCGGGTCTTGGTACTCACAAGGCAAGTGTTTTACCAACTGAGTAATCCCAAGTTGTGAGCAAGAAGGTAGATCCACGTAGTATAACAAGTTGTATTTCATTATGCTGAGAGTCATCACATAAGGTTCACACTCTAAATTTCTAATCACAGTCCTAAACCTATTTCCCCAAGGCTGCTCAGCTGTGTGACGCATCTTAGCTGAAGGTCAGGTCCAGTCTCTGACAGCAGTCTCTGATTGAGGGTCCGGATGCTGGGGGACACTCACAGGGCACAGGGCAGATCAAAGCGGCATCTCTCCAGATGTGCAGAGCAGAGCATTGCTCTTGGCCTCTGCTCATATACTGTCCAGCGGGTGTCATGACACACTAGGACTGTGTCTGGTTATCTTGAGTGATGTCACTGAGTTCTGGTTGTCAGGAGCAGCCAGGGGGGTAGTGAGGTCCTGGATAAGCTATCCTTACATGTCTAAAAGGCATTTTGTTTTTACTGTGCTCATGACATCCCACCAGTGGTTTTCAGCCTTCCTAATACTGCAGCCTTCTAGTACAATTCCTCATGTTGTGGTTCCACCTCATAACTGTAACTACCTGTGTTTTCCAACGGTCTTTAGCGACCCCTATGAAAGGGTCTGTCCACCCTAAAGGGTTGCTTTACCCACGGGTTGAGAACCACTGCTCTAGGACTTCTCCGTGTTGCCTGCCTTCTTTGCACTCTCAGCCTGGTCTTGCCCACACTCCTGCTATGGCAGATGGTCCACAACCCCAGGACGTGGAAGAAGTGAAAGACGTGAAAGACAAACTCCATCCTACCTGATGAGGCGCCTGATTACTTTATTCTCTGCATAAAGAGAAATTTGCTTCAGGGAACCAACAACACATAATGGTGAAAATGGTATTGCCCTTCCACGGGAGCGGATGCCCGACCTAATCTGCTGAGTGTTCCTTTCATCTCCATTGTTCAGGGTTAACTGTGCAGTTTGCGGATCGCCCATCCTTTCCCTTTATCCTCACTGGCCATCTGCCTCACTTCTCAGTCATTTAGAAAGTACTTTAACAACATCTTTGCCAATAAATAAAAAATAAACAGAAAGTAGCATTACTCTTTCTAAAAGCCTACATCTTGTTTACCGTGCTTTTCTTAAAGGAATAAAAATTTAATAGGGCCTGAGTTACACAACTCCTGAAAGTGGCAGAGCCACCCTGTAAGTAGGAACAATTGGAAAAACAACAAAATGGAAGGAAATTTTTTGAAGGTATTGGAGGGAAATATAACATAGTAAAAAATTACAGGGCTAAGCGGGGAGATGGCTGAGGTGATAAAGTGCCTGCCGCACAAACTTGAGGACCTGCCTTAGATCCCAACTCCCCCCTCCCCCACAAAGTACCGAGCATGCTATTCCCAGTGCTGGGAAAACGGGCAGGCATGCCATCCCTGAAACTCACTCGCCAGCTAGCCTAGCCTAATTGGAGAGTTCCAGGCTAAGTGAGAAACCTTGTTTAAAAAAAAAACAAGATCAATGGTGACCGAGGAAGACACCGGAAGCTGACCTCAGGCCTGCACAAGCATGTGCACACAGAATAGCAACACTGAAGTCTGGGGTACAAACCATGAAAGCAATGTCATGTCTGACTTCAGGGTCACTGTTTTCCCAGGGTGTCTTCCTACTGAGATGAACCAAAGGTCAAAAAACTGAGGGGACATTTTCACAGCCTTGTGAGTAGACCTACAGTGAGAAGAACCCTGAAAATTTTAAGCCTTTATTTATTCACTCAATGTTTAATTTATTTATTATTATGCATGTATGGGTGCACAAGCCACCGCTCACCTCTGGAGGTCAAAGAACAACTCTGTGGAGTCTGTTCTCTCCTTCTACCTTTACGTAGGTTCCAGGGATCGAACTCGGGTTGCCAGGCTTTCAGGTTGCAGGCTGCACCTGCTGAGCCATCCCCCAGGCCTTTAACCAGTATTTACTATACATCCTTACATGCAAGACACTGCGAGGCAGGGGATTCAGGGGGAAAGAGGCGGGTTGTAGTGCTTGACGCACAAAGCTCAGTAACAGTCCTCAGTCTCAGTCATTGGAATCCTGACTGTACTACATGCCTGCATTGATGAAGAGTTTCCCTACGGAGTCCTCCCCAAAAGCAGAAGGAATGGAAGGCAGCATTCGAACAAAGGCCCTTGGAAGACATCTCCAATGGCATGCCATTTCTCTCTAGCCATAGAGGACTGGAAAACGGCTGATATCACAGAAAAGAAGGAAACCATTGCCCTGTGGCATAGCAAGGGAATCTATAAGCAATGTTTTATGCCCGTTCATTTGGCATGGTGGTATGAAAACAAAGCCAGATTATTTGCTGACATCACAGAAATGGCCTCTAGCCCAGTTGCTGAAATTGTCTTTGTTCCCCTCTGAAGCCTCATAAGCTGGGCTTCCAGCGTTGATGTGAATCTCAGCACAACTGTCTTCTGGGCTCTTTCGCTTACAGCACTTAGCCACTTTTCTAGCCCCCAGTTCCAAAGTCTTCCACATTCCTCCAAAAGGCAGCAAGGTCAGGCTCCTCAGAGCAGCAGCCCACTCTGCCACCAACTGCAGTACGTATGAGGTCACTTTTTTGTTGCTGTGATAAAACACCATGACCAAAAGCAACGTATGGAATAAAGAATTTATTTTGGCTTACAGTTCCAGAGGGATAAGAGTCCATCACATGTAGAGACCCACAGCCAAACATTGGGCAGAACTCAGTGGATCCTGAGGAAGAGTGGCCGGAAGGATTGTAGGGGCCAGAGGGGTCAAACACACCACAAGAAAACCCACAGAATCAACTAACCTGAACTCACAGAGGCTCACAGAGACTGAACCAACCATCAGGGAGTCTGCAGTGTAACCTAGGCCCTCTACATATATGTTACAGTTGTGTACCTTGGTGTTTTTGTGGAGCTCCTAACAGAGGGAGTGGGAACTCTTTCTGATGCTTTTACCTGCTTTTGGGACCCTTTTTCTCCTACTGGGTTTTCTAGTTCAGCCTTAATATGAGGGGAGGTGCCTAGTCTTGTTGCAACTTGATAGGCCATGTTTGGTTGCTATCCCTGGAGGCCTGCCCTTTTCTGAAGGGAAATTGAGGAGGAGTGGATGAGGAGAAAGGAGGAGGTGAGGGACTGGGAGGAGAGAAGGGATAGGAAACTGCTGCTGAGGTGTAATATATGAGAGACTAAATTAACAAAAAATATTTAAAAAAAAAGAGAGCGAGTCTGTCATGGTGAGAAAGCATGTCAACAAGTGGCAGGCATGGTGGAATGAGCGAGAAGCTGAAAGATCACATCTCAGGCACAAAGCAGAGCGAGTGAACAGGAAGTGGGGTGAGGCTAGAAACTCTCAAGCCCACTTCCAGTGATACACTTCCTCCAGCAAGGCCAAACCTTCTAACCACCCCAGCCGCTCACACACCACCAGCAGCTGGGGACCTCACCACTGCAGTGACTAAGCCATGGTCTCTGACCTTAAGAATATCAGATCCCCCATCACTCAGAGAGGAAAGAAGCCCATTTAGTTCCTGGCTCTAGATGCTGGACTCCCAAGACAGGACAGCCACTTTGTCAAGGCTGCGTGCTGCACCATGCATAGCAGAAAAGCAGAAGGCCAGGCAGAGGTTCTCCAACATAGAGTGACCTCACTTTACAACAATCCACTTCCCAGCATCTGATGCAGCCCAGCAAGGAGCCACTGAGCCCTCGACCAAGCCAAACACATTGCAAAGGCCCCACCCCCCAGCACCTCCAAGGTGGCCAGCAACCTTTAGGGTTTGTTCCGAGGGAGCAAACCCTGTTTGGAGCAAAGCAGATAAAAACTGGTTACGACTGGGTAGGCCTGTCATCCAGCACTCTGGAGGCAGAGACACAGCCTCAGTTGTCAGTTAAAGACCAAATTCGACCACATAGGGAGTCCCAAGCCAGCCTCTGAGTCACTCAGAAAAACACAATGTTTCTTCTGTCACCTTTTCAAGTGTGCTCTCCTTAACACTTTGTGCTCTTTCCCCAACAATCCAGGCTTCCTTATTTTCTCTCTAAAGCTTCCCTCCCTGTCATGTGGCGGCTTGTTCACCATGTGTCCGACCTCTGTGCCAATTTAAATTGCATGGCTTTTTCCTTTCTCTACTCCACTGTCCTCCTCAGCATAGCAGCTGAGGTTTTACTGCTCACTTGCCCTGAGCTTTTTCTTTTAAATGCTAATAAAATTGCCCTTGTGCTTCTGACAACAACAATAAAAGCAGAGCAAGTACATTAGTTACTCTCTCTGTTGCTGTGGTAAAACAACACGACCAAAAGCAACTTCTGGAAAAAATCATTTATTTTGGCTTATGGTTCCAGAGTGAGACTCCATAAAGGCTGGGGAGGCATGGCAGGAGTGGGAGCAGAGGGGCAGTGGAGAGAGACTGCATGAGAGGTAAAGCTACAGGCTCTCAAACCTGGCCTGCCCTGAGTGACTACTTCGTCCAGGGAGGATATCTCTTCAGACAGTGCCACCAAGGGCCCAGGGGTTCAAATGCATGAATTTAAAGACGGGGGGGGGGGGGGGGAGCATTTCTCATTCAAACTACCACAGCCAGTATTTCCAAGCAGTAAGACAGCTGAGAGAAATCCCTAAGTACAGCACAGAACTTTGTAGTTACTATTCTTCAAGATTCAGAATAACAAAGAAGACCCCCTCAAAACTGTGGAAAGTTTCCACATCTCAGAGTGAAGGTTTAAACGCACACAAGAAAGAACAGTGCAGCCCAGAGCCTGGCGTGTTGAGCAACTGCTAAATAATAAATGCTGCCTTGAAAGCAGAGAGTAAAAAGAGCATCAGGAGAGTGGTTGTTAGGCCTCCTCAGGTATGGTATGGCCTAAGATTCTGGTTTCTGAAACTTTCCAAAGACTTGATCTTCTTTTCCAGGCACAAGGCCACTTTCCTCACTCCATCCTTGAATCTATGGTCTATGGCCCATCCCCACACAGGGACAGAGAGGTAACCTTACAGAGCAAAGAAGCTCTGCCGGACCCTGGGTGGGTCAGTCAGTCATTTGCAGCCTGACTGATTCAGTGAGGTCAGTTAAAATAAATACAGTTACTACAGCATCCCTACAATGTACAGAGTAGTTTCAGAGATGGGGACATGGCTCAGGTATGGCAGTCACTGTGAGGGAGGGGAGTTCTGGGACAGACATGGACCAGGATGCTGTGTGTGTAGCTCAGAGGGCCTCCAGCCTTCTCTAAGGAAAATGTGTCCACAGCATGGCTGAGACATTCACCCCTACACCTGTGTGGTTGTTCGAATTCGGTCCCTATGGAACAAATATTTGAATGCTTAGCCACCAGGGAGCAGCACTATTCGAAAGGATTAAGAAGATTAGGAAGTGTGGCCTTGTTGGAGGAAGTGTGTCACTGGGGGGGGGGGGGGGAGGTGGACTTTGAGGTTTCAAAAGCCATGTCCGGTCCAGAGAATGTCTGTCTTCCTGCTGCCTGCTGATCCAGATGTAGAACTCTCAGCTCCTCTCCAACACCATGTCTGCCTGTGCCACCATGTTCCGTACTGTGACGGTAATGGACTAAGCTTCTGAAACTGTAAGCCAGTCCCGATCAAATGCTTTTTTATGAGAGCTGTGTGGTCACGGTGCCTCTTCACAGCAATCGAACAGTGACTGAGACAGTCTGTACACTTGACTCCAGAGTGTTCTGCATCACCTCTAGGCCCAGACAAGCTGCACCCTCAGCAGGGCACCAGAAGAGAGGCCAGGGCACATCCCTCAGTGAGGAAGCTGGGCACAGGTCCTGAGGGAACTCCTGCTGGAAAGCCTAGGTGACGAAACCAAGAGAGCACCAGACGTACCTGGGGGAATGTGCTGTCAAAGAAGCTGTTTTGCTCCTGGGAGAGGCTTATAAAGGAAGCTGCATTGACTCATGGGTAACTGTGAACAGACGCACCTCCAGCAATTCTTACTTTTGTTCCAGTTCTCCGTGAGTCGGAAGGAAAGTTTCATTTGTTCTTTCATAGACACAGAGAAGCCTACACTAACAGTGGGCTATGTTCTGAGGTATCATTAGACACTTTTGTTGCGCTGCTGTAGCAGAGCACTCAGACAAACCATTATGGAACAGTTTTCCCCACCACTAGGCCACATGGTATACACTGTGTGTACAGTCCATCATTGAGAGATCGCCATGCGGTGTGTGCCTTTATGAACAAATCTGAATGTTACAAGGTAAGCTCTTCAGAAGACATGTGCTAGCAGCTAAAAATCCCAGTGCCAGGGTGTGGGATACCTCTCTATGAGCTATTGGTTGAGGAGGGCCCAAATGTACCCAAACCATAGGCTGTTGTTCATGGTTGTCTACAAGAACTCCATGGTAAGAGCCTACTGTTGAAGACATAAAACATCTTGAATGCAGGACACAGACAAACCAAACTGGACATGACGTGAAAACTGCCTCCCTTCTTGGCAGCTTTTGTTGGAAGGGGCTATGAAGGCCACTGGGGTAGTCATCAATGCTACTATCCAATAGCAAACAGTGAATGCTAAAACCAGCCTGCCAGGCAAGTTGTGCCCACAAGCAGACATGGTGGCATGAAGGTTATGGGGACAACCAACTAATTTTTTTTATTGCATTTGAGGCCTGTTTACCGGTCTCCAGGAATATCAGTAGGGATTTTCTAGATTAGGTTAGCTGAAGTGTGAAGACTCACCATAAATTTAGGTGGCTCTATTCCATGGGCTGGGATCCTGAACTGAATAAAAGGGGAAGGTGCAGGGGGCACCAGCATTCATGTCCCTCTGCTTCCTGACTTAGGGTACAATGTGACCAGTTCCCTAAAGCTCTTGTCCTTCTTCCTTGTCTGTCATGACAGACTGTACTCTGGAACCGTAATTCTGAATAAATACTCCCTTCCTTAGGTTTCTTTTGCCAGGTATTTGTCACATCAACAAGACAAGTAACTGATAAAATGAGGCATCTAAAATACTCCAGAATCAAAATAGAACGGTGGCTTCGAAGGGCTGGATATAAGTGAAGTAGGAAGTTTTTAATTAATAAGTATGAAGTCTCGATTGTGCAAGATAAATTCCAAAGAGCGGCTGTGTAACGCTGTCCCAGTAGTTAATGCTGAACAGTATGTTACATTATATTAACAGGCTAGATCTCATGTTAAATATTTTTACCCCAATTTGATTTTTCGTTGTTTTGGTTTACATTCATTTATTTTTGGTGTGTGGGGGGTCATAAGAAGGTCCCATGCAACACAAGCTGGCTTTGAACTCATTTTAGCTTTGAACAACCCTGACGTGGATATTCTTGCTCCCACCTTCAAAATGCTGGCATTACAGGCAGTATTTCACCACACCCAGCTCACAATAAAATTATATGTATGTATGCATTATTTATCTCATGTATATGTGTAGGTATGGTATGTGCATATGAGAGACCAAAGGATAAAGTCGTTAAGACCTAGAGTAGGTGCGGTAAAAAGTTAGTAATGCCCTGAGGGGGAGAACTACCTCACTGCATTCTTTCCCCACCCACTAGAGATACAGTTGCTAGGAAACTGGGCTATCTGCCTAGGGAGGGACACTTGGTCATTAATAGTCTGGGAACCTTCCTATAGCCAATCGATTCAAAGTGTAGCATTTTGACCAATAGATGCTTGCCAGGCAGGAATCGCCCCTGCCTTGGGCATGCTGGGATGGACCAGAATCTATAAATCACCCAACTAACCTGGGCGCGCGCGCTCCGCTTCCACCGCTTCGGCGGTGGGGGGTGTGGGCCCAAGCTGCAGCTTGTAATTTACAATAAAAAGAACCTCATGTGTTTTGCAACGGAGTCGACTCCTATAGATCTTTTGGGGGCTCGAGAACGGGGTATAACACATATGTGCATGTGTCTGTGTGTGAGAGTTTGGCCACCTGAGCCCTGGTACGTGGGTGGTGGTCAGCCGACAGACAACCGCTGGTGCTGATCTTCGTTATTTACATCATTTTGAGACAGGCTCTCTCCTGGTATTCACGCGTGTGCACCAGGCTAGCTGGCCCAGGAGTTTCTGGAGATTCTTCTCTCCGTAGGATTATAGACTGGGCACTACCACGCCTGGCTTTATAGTGGTCCTGAGGATTCGAACTTAGGTTCTCATGCTTTGTGCACGCAACTGATTTACCCCCTTGAGCCTGCAACAAAATTTGAATATTTAAATTGTATTTTTCAACTTAATTTTGAAGGTTCTGTTCCTAGTTGGATTCTGTTGAAATTGGGAAGGTTTTGTCCTGAAAGAGATTACGGTTTTACGAGAGATACGTATGTGGGATTTTTTTGAAAACACAAAGTAGACCACCTCTTTAAGCAGGGGTGAAACTGACAGCTGTCACTGCTCGCGTGGTGTGCGACTCTCGTGATCCTAATGCAGCGCCGTAGCTTCACCTCTCAGGTTGCAGCTGACAGCCAAAGGCGAGCGTTCTGGGCTGATGCCTGAGGACATTTAAAAACAGTGTTGTGCTGAGCAGAAGCGAAATATATTGCCAGAATTCCTGTGCTGATCAATTATTTACCCATCACAAATGCTAAGATCAAACAAGGAGAGAAGTTATCTATTTCAACTTGACAAGAGGTGGGGGGAGACTAGCAGGAACTACAAACTTTCAAGTCTAAAGTGAGTCAAACGAGTAAAAATGAGCTTCCTGATTCCGTTATGAGGTTTCCAAACAAGACGGAGAATAGTCCTTTGCCACCGGTGGTTAAAATGTGTAATGCATAAAGATTTTATAATTTGTGTGGACTGAAGTCTTTAGTTATTTCGCAGAAGCATCATCAGGAGTCTCCAACACAGCCATAAACACGCTGTGGTCACATGTGCGCCCGACTTCTGTTTAATAAAAAGGATGAAAAACACACCAAATTACCACTATAAATAGCATCCTTATAACTTTAAACTTCCTATGTTTATATGCATACTTGAGGAGGGGTTGTTATCTTTTGTTCCATTGGGTATTTTTAAAGCTTTATTTTTTTATTTTAATAAATGAAGCTGGAGTTTCAGGCAGTTGTGAGCTGCCCCACGTGGGTGCTGGGAACTGAACTCAAGTCCTCTGCAAAAGCAGTATGCGGTGTTAGGCACTGAGTCATCTTTCATATTTTCAGACAGCCTCTCATGTTGCCCAGGCGGGCCACAAAATCATTACACATCCACGGATAACCTTGCACTACTGATCCTCCTGTCAGTTACTACTCAAGTTCTGGGACTACAGGTGAGTGTCACCACACCCAGGTCCTTTGTTTTTATTCTTGGCTTTTCAAGGCACAGGTTGACCTTCAACTTGTTATGTGGCCGTGGATAACCTGTCTTCTCTTATCCCTGCATCACCAGTGCTAGAATTACAGTGCTGCTTATGTGCATACATTAAAATAAACTTTATTTTTCATACATGTGTGATGTACATGTGTGTACATGTTAGCACACTCGGGAGCGAATGCAATGTAAGCCCAAGGTTGCTGTTGACAAAAACCCCCAAGTGCTCGTCTACCTTATTAAGTTAGGATCTCAAGCAAACCCAGAACTTCCTGATAAACTTTACAAAGAGCAGTTTTATGGGGCTGCAGAGATGGCTCAGTGGTTAAAAGCATCAGCTGCTCTTGCAAAGGACCTGGGTTCTAATCCTAGCACCTACATGGCAGCCCCAGGGGTTTTCATGTCCTCTTCTGGCCTCATGGTGCACATATGTACATAAAGGCAAAATATCCATACAGATAAAATAAAAATAAAGGATAAAAATTAAAAATAAAGGTGCTGGAGAGACTCAGCAGTTAAAAGCACTGGCTGCTCTTCCAGAGGTTCTGAGTTCAGTTCCCAGCAACCACATGGTGGCTCACAACTATCTGTAATGAGATCTGATGCCCTCTTCTTTCTGATGCTCTCTTCTGGCCTGTAGCCATACATGCAACTAGAGCACTCATTCACATAAAATACATACATAAACAAATCTTTTTTTAATTAATAATAAATAAATAAATAAACAAAAACAATTTTTATTCAAAGAAAAACTTAGAAAACAGCACAAAGCATTCCCAGATATTAGGCACCCAATTTTATATATTGACATCTTTGTGTGCTATATTTGTCGCATTTCATACACAACTCTTAATACTTTTTTTTTTTCTTGAGGCAAAGTCTCACAGTGCAGTACAGGCTGACGAGGCCCCTGCCTCAGCCCCCTGTGTGCACTGCCACGCCGACCTCATTATTGTCATTGAAGTCTGTTCTTTATTCTGAGTCCCTTGAGTTTCTCCTAATGGTTCCATGTCTGTTAGGCTCCTAACCAGGAAATCATGTCAAATTGTGTTACAATCTTCTCTTGGCTGTGATGCATGCAAAGCCCTTCTCTATTTTTTTTTTGTTTGTTTTTGTTTGTGTTTGTTTTGATATAGGTTTTGTTCAGACTGGTCTGATACTTGCAATGTAGCTTAGAGTTGGTTCAAGGGTCACCAAGTGGTGATTGCTGGGGTTACAGGAGTATTTCTGTCCAGATTTCCCTTTACAGAGAGTTTTCACAGCACGGTCAGGTGTTTGGTAGCATGGCTCTCCCCTGGAATTTGTCTGAAGCATTTTCTCACGATTAGGTTGGGGTCATGGGTATGGAGAAGGAGCCCATGGAGATTAGGCCGAATCCCCATGCCATCTTATTGAAGATTCACACATCAGGATAGTTTACTGCTGTGAACCTGGTGATGAGCACTCACTGTTGAGAATCTACATGCACTATCTAAAGGCCCTCTGTGTGATGACTTGTCTATCACCCCAATAATTCATTTATTCAGGCAATTATTATCAGTATGATATCATGTATATTTATTTTCCCCTTTGGGCCATAATCCAGCACACTCATGCTGATTAAGTCATCCAAGCTCTGCCATTTGGGGCCATGTCAATTGGCTCTTGTGTACCTTTGCTATATACTCCCTCACTGAGAAGCTTTGGTGTTTGGGATTTTTGTTTTGTTTTGCTTCAAGCACTTCATTTCCTATTATAACCAGAAGATGCTCTGAGCTCCTTTTGCACACTTCTGGTATAGTCTGTAAATCACTGAAGACTGGCTTTCCTCTTTATTATACACATACATCGTAATGTCAAAAAAAAAAAAAAATCCTGAATCACGGTTCTGAGGGCCTGCCAGTAAATTGTTAAACAGGAAATGAGACTTTAGCTCACAGGGAGCCAGGTTGTTCATCAACCTTCAGGCCCAGTTATAGCAGATGCAAGTATCCAGATAAAGGGCAGTGTATGTGTGCGTTGAGGGTTCTTTGTTTGGTTTTGTCTTTGTTTGGGATCTTACGAAGTAGGCCCAGCTGGCACAGTACTCACAGAGATCCGGCTGCCTCTGCTTCACGAATACTGAGATGAAAGGTGAGCCCTCTGGTGCCCAGCCTGAGTGGTTTTTTGACATTGTATGCATCTATTGGCACATCACACTGTACCCTATAACATGTGTATTTATCATGCATAGATTAAAAACAAAACATACGTGTGTGTGTGTGTGTGTGTGTGTGTGTGTGTGTGTGTGTGTGTATTGTTTGTTTATGTGTGGACATGGGTGTGGGCTTCAGAGATCGAATTCAGTTCTTCAGGAAGGGCCCCACCCAATAAGCCAGCCTCCCGAGGGTTTGGTTGTGGTTTGGGGGAGGTTGTTCTTTGTAGACAGGCTCTTCACAGTGTATAGCCAAGGATGAACCCCTGCACCCTCCTGCCTTGACCTCCCAAGTCCAGGACTACAGATGCCTGCCCTGCCATACCTAGTTGGCTGCTCGTGTGAGCACTGAGGCTCAGACGCTGCTGAGCTTGTCCATCAGTTTCAGAGGTGGCCTAATTGCCTCAGGGCCTCCGTGGTGCTGACTTCTTTCTCAGACTCCAGACTCACTCTGACGAAGCCACACCCTTTATCCTGAGTGTGATGAGGGTGTGGTCGCAGCTGCTGGTCTCAGTTCTCAGTCCTAGGGCAGCAGCATGCTCTCGTGAGCATTTGTTTTACTGAACAATGAATGCTGCTTCTCTTTTTCAGCTCCAAGCCTCCGTCTGCCTTCTACAGAGAGGGCTAGCATCATCTTCAGCTGTGCAGTCACCACAAAACAGTAAGCAGGCCAATCAACAATTTGTGGGCATTTGATTTTAACTTTTTAAATTACATTTATTTATTCATTGTCTGTCTGGGTGTGCTTGCTTCAGCAAGCATGTGGAAGTGAGAGGACACCTTGCAGGAGTCTTGGTTGGTTCTCTCCCTCCACTGTGGGGGCTCGATGATTAAACCTAGGTCTTCAGGCTGGGCGGCAGGTGCCTTCACCAGCTGAGCCATCTTGTCACACTCTATATTTCCTTTTAGCTTGTTTTTGCTCACATAAAAGGTCTAATACATATTGTGTGTGTGTGTGTGTGTGTGTGTGAGAGAGAGAGAGAGAGAGAGAGAGAGAGACAAAGAGACAGAGAGGGAAAGAAAGGGGAAGGTGATTTGAATGAGAGTGGTCCCCCTAGGCTCTTTTGTTTAAATATTTGGTCCCTAGTTGGTGTAACTGTTTGGTAGATTAGGAGGTATGGCCTTGTTGGAGGAGGTGTGTCACTGGGAATGGGCTTGGAGGTTTCAAAAAACCCAGGTCATTCCCAGTGTGCTTCCTGCCTACTGCTTGAGGATCAAGATGTGAGCTCTCAGCTGTTCATGTCACCATATCTTTGCTCTGCCATCATGGACTCTAACCCTCTTAATCTGTAAACTCAGTAAACGCTTTCTCTTATGAGTTGTCTCGGTCGAGCTGTTTTGTCATAACAATAGAAAAGTAACTAAGGTTGAGAGAGTACAAGTGCATGGAGGTCAGAGGACAAATTTTAAGGGTCAATTCTCTCATTCCACAGTGGGCTTGGATATGTGTGCAGGGCGTGTGCACCCAAGCCACAGTTCACAAGTGGTCAGAAGGTAACTTTGAGGAGCTTGTCCTTTCTTCCCACCTTGTGGGACCTGGGGGTCCCACTCAGGTTCTCAGTTTGGGTGGAAGATGCCTTTATTGGCTATTTTATCTTGCCAGACCTAGGTGTGAAATTTAAATATTTTGTCTGTATCTTCTAAATTTGATGAGAGGAAAAGCCAAGTGTGGTAGTGCACACCTTTAATCGAGGCACTTGGGAGTTGGCACAGAAGAGTTTGAGGCTACCCTGCTCTACAGAGGGAGTTCCAGGAGGTGTCAGGGCTACAACAGAGAAACCCTGTCTCAAAAAAAAAAAAAATTATGGAAGGAATCTTTGATTCAAGGAAATAAACACTGACAACTTTGGAGACTTTTCCCCCCTGAGGATATTTGCATCTGTAAGGTTCGTAGCAGTCAGACCAAGAAGAGCGGTGCTGTAGGAGCAGCGTGGTCCTGGAATGAGCCAGGGACAGAAGGCTTGCTAGCAGCTCAGCTGTCCCTCTGCAGACCTGGGCCAGGTGACAGACTCCTGGAACACTGAAGCCCTTGTGGTGGTTTGATGAGAATGTCTCCCATAGGCTCTAGCAGCTGAACACTTGGTTCTCAGTTTGGAGAGGTTTAGCAGAGGTAGCCTCAATGGAGAAAGCACATTGCTGAAGTTGGGCTTTTGGGTTTAAAAGCCTCACATGTTAAGAGCACTTGTTGCTTTTGCAGAGGATCCAGGTGTGATTCTTACCAACCATTATGGTGGCTCACAAACATCCGTAACCCTAGTTCCAGGGATCCATCAGGCACAGGTGCAGTGTACATACATGCACACAGGCAAAACATACATACACACACCAAAACATTTATACACACAGCAAAAGAAAAGAAAGAAAGAAAGAAAGAAAGAAAGAAAGAAAGAAAGAAAGAGAAGGAAAGAAAGCAAAAAAAGAAAAGAAAGCAAGCCTCCTCGTTTCCAGCCTACTCTCTCTGCTTCTTGCTTATATTCAAGATGTGGGCCCTCAGCTTCCTGCTTCTGCTGCCATGGCTTTGTTCCAGCATTATGGGCTATAGCACTCTGAAATCAGGAGCTCAAGAAGACTCTTTCTCCTATGTTTTCCTGGCCATGGTGTTCTAGCCTAACAATAGAAAGGTAACTAAGGTAGCTCAGTGGTAGAGCACTCACTTAGCAAGTGCAAGGCACTGGGTTCTGTCCTCAGCTCTGGGAAAAAAAAGTAACTAATATGGCCTTTGTTTTCTCCTCTGTAAAGTGAGGCATTTGGACTAGATGATAGTCACCATTTTTGACATGAATCACGGGCCAGATATTTTGCCTTTCGTCTCCACCCTTCCTGCAGGGTATCCAAAGTTTCTACTTTTTAATGTAAAAAGTATCCTGTGTTTGAACTGTGGGCATCCCATCCTTCAGACAGCACAACTTTGTGGAGCTGGCTCTCTCTCCATTTTTATGTGGTTTCTGGGGATTGAACTCAGGTCCTCCGGCTTGCACTGCAGGCGTTTTTCCCCCTAAGCCACTTCAATGGCTTGTTTTTACAGTTTATGTTGTGACAACACTATAGCTCAGAGAAGGTCAGCACCGAGGAGCACTCAGGTCTCGTTGGGTGTGTTCCTGGTGTCTCTACCCAGGAGGACTGGGGATCACTTCCCAGGAGGCAGTGACACCAGGATCATGGCAAGTCTGGGGCCACCCTGGGCTACTGGTAAGACCCTGTCTCAAAACCAAACCCACAGAACTTTGGTCTACCTCACTGCTGACCCCTGGGCCTCCTAACGCATTGACTTGCTTCCAGGTGACTCAAGGGGCAAAGGCCTGTGCTAAGAATGTATACTGATTGTTGCCATTTTGCTTTGTTTAGTTTTCTGAGTCAGGATCTTGCTATGTGGCCCTGTTTGTCTTAACTGAGCTTCTCATTAACTAACTCTAAGCCTGTCTTTTTCTGGACTTACCTTTATGTGACTCAGCAAATCCCACTGTTTATTTTTAAAAATTATATGTGTGTGGATGTTTTGCCTGTGTGAGTGTCTGTGCCCCATGTACATGGTGCTCACAGAGCCCAGAAGAGGCTGTAGGAGCTTCCTGGTGTAAGACCTGGGGTCTCACAGCTCAGGAGTTCAAGATCGTGCCCTTCCCAGAAACTCCCCCAGATCAAGACTCATTGCAAAAGCAAGAGGTTTATTAACCATTGCGCAATGGGGTCACCCCTGCCAGTCAGCAAAGAGTGGCCCTGGGAGACAAAGGCCTTTAGGTTTTTAAAAGAAAAATTGCGGGAGATTTGAAGTTGCAGTCTTGGCAATTTAGGATTGGACGAGGAAGCTATAAAGTAAGATAATTGGTTAGTCTTAGGTGCTCAAGCTTGGCCAGTCCTGCCAAGTGTGGATGCAGCTGCAATTGAAAGTGGGGGTGGTTAGCTCATTCTTGAAGATTAGGGGCTACAGACTTTTGGCTGGAGGTCAAAAGCTACTCAGAAGAAGTCTAGGTTTGTTGCTAAGAAATGCTATCTCAAAGACAGGAGTTTTTCTTTTTGCTGAGTGAAGGTCATTGCTTGCTTGCCTTTTTTTCTATCTGTCCTCATAGATAGGATCACATTTTTCCATTCTCTGGAAAGGTACTAAGAGGCTTTAGCTTAACCTGAACCTAAAACTCAAAACTATAGGCTTTAGAAGACATACAGGTTACAAAGTTAACCCTTTCACTGGAACTAGACTTACAGTTGTGAGCTGCCATGTCAATGCTGGGAATGAAACCCAGGTTCTCTGGAAGAGCAGCCTGTGCCCTTAAGTGCCAAGCCATGTCCCAGCACATTTATTGTTAAAATAAATAAAAGCAGCATCTTCTGTCACTTGCCACTAAGCCACTTTACTTATGGAGCAGCTTTAGCGATGACTAAGAAAACGATAAGCCTGTGCTATTCCATAGGCCTGTAATGAAAACTGAGGGACAGATGAAATGTAAGATCTGGGCTTTTCTATTGCAGAAGCTGGCTTGTCATCTTGATGTTCATGGCCAGAGCTAAACAGTCACACGTGGCCTAGCTCTGGGGATACAGTCTGAGGAAAGTATGATATAATTTTGCTGCCATATGAACACCAGTGTCCTTACAAGGCTCGAGAGAGGAGAAAAGATGTGCAAGGGGACAGTATGATGAATGAGATGTTACGGATGACACATGCAATGGGCAGTTCTCAGGTGAAATAACTTCGGCCACACACTGTATTAGCCTAATATTTTAGGTCTTTCTTAACTCCCTGCTCTGCATGTAGAATGGATCAAGAATGGCCTTTTAGGTCTGGAAAGATGGCTCAGTGGTTAAGACTGAATGTTGCTCTTCCAGAAGACTGGGGATCACTTCCCAGCACCCACATGGTGGCTTATAACCATCTCTAGATCTAGCTCCAAGGGGGTCAAATGCCCTTTTGTAGCCTCTGTGAACACCAGGCATTCATGTGGTGCAGAGACCTACATGCACTCAAACAGTCATACAAATACAATTTAACGTATTTTTAAAAAGAGAGTCTTTTTCTTCCTTCTCCTTCCTTCCCTTCCTTCTAAAATGATTTTTACACTTATTTGTTTGCATATATATGAATGTATGTGTGTATGTATTTATGTGTGTATATGTATGTATGTGTGTGTGTGTGTGTGTGCCATAGCATGCCTATGGAGGTCTGAGGACAACTTGCGGAACTGGTTCTCTCCTTTCACTAGGTGAGCCCTGGCACTGAACTCAGGTCATCAGCCTCAGCAGCAAGTGCCCTTACCTCTCAACCATCTCCTTGGCTTCCTTTTTAAAAAAAATTTAGCAAGTGTTTGGTAATATTGTCCAGGATGTTTTCTTTTTTCTTTTTTTTCTCCTCAAACTTCCAACCAAATGCTTGGATTACATATATGTGCTACCATGCCTAGCTATTAGACTTTCAATATGCAAACACACACACACACACACACACACACACACACACACAGAGAGAGAGAGAGAGAGAGAGAGAGAGAGAGAGAGAGAGGTTTCTTATGTATATTAGGGGAAAAAAAAAACTCCTTCACATCGAGGCTTTCGAAGCAGCTGTTTGTAGATGTGGTATTTACCTCAGGTTTTATGTTTTTCTGGACATTTTTCTGTCAACCCATTAGAGTACCACCGTAAAGCAACAGGAGCTAAAGCAACAGTACCTGCTCCCCAGGACTAAGGAATGGCTGGTTAGTGGATCTAGAGGTCTTGGGATGGCAACTGGCATTTACAAAGCACTCTCATGTCTCAGGGGTCCTACTGCTGTGACAGAGCACCACGACCAAAATCAAGTCGGGGAGGAAAGGGTTTGTTTTACAGTTCCATATAGCAGTCCATCATCAAAGTTCCTGCCCAACTCAAGCAGGGCAGGAATCTGGAGGTAGGACTCAGGCAGAGGCCACGGAGGAGTGCTGTTTACTGGCTTGCTGATCATGGCTTGCTCAGACTTTCTTTCTTTTCTTTTCTTTTCTTTTCTTTTTCAGTTGTTGTTTTTCAACTCAGGGTTTCTCTGAGTGGCCTTGACTCTCCTGGACTCGCTTTGAGGACCAGGTTGGACTTAACTCACAGAGATCCACCTGCCTCTGCCTCCCAGAGTGCTGAGATTACAAGCACGCACCACCCTACCTGGCTCAGCCTGCTTTTAGTGCCCAAAACTTCTAGCCCAGGATGGCACCACAGCGGGTTGGCACACCCCCACTGACCACTAATTAAGAAATGTCCTAGCCATGTGGTGTAGCAGTACACACCTTTAATCCCAACACTTGGGAGACAGAGGCAGGCAGATCTCGAGTTTGAGGACAACCTGGTTTACAGAATGAGTTTCAGGACAGCCAGAACTACACAGACAAAGCCTGTCTCAAAAAACTGAAACTGAAAAAAAAAAAGAAAGAAAGAAAAAGAAATGCCTTACAACCAGATCTTATGAGGCATTTTCTCAGTTGAGGTTCCTTCCTTTCAGGTAATTCTAGTTTGTGTCACAAAACTAGCCAGCACAGATAAGCAGTTAATTACAAAGCTTCAAGAATATGACAAGAGACAGAAAAATGACATAGAGCCAACCTCACACTTTTTCACAAGGAAACAACCTACACTCCTGCTGGAAAAGTGAATTTTCAGAAGCGTTCCAGTAACTGACTTACTAAGTTGTAAACTATATTCAAGTGTGTCTCCTGTGACGTACTTCTAGAAAAGTTCAAATCTGATGTATGGTAAAAAGTCTGTCTTGTACAGACATTACATTCATGTGTACTGTGTACATAAGACTTGTAGTCGTAGATATACAAAAATATAAATATTCTATATTGTTTAATTGATGAGCATTTGACCGGCAATAGTAATAAAATTGTACCCTCCACTCCCTCCTTGGCCCAAGAACTTAACAAAATGGACCAGGGAATATAGTTCAACCGGAAGAATGCTTACCTAGCATGCACCAAAGCTGTTGATACCTGGACATACATACAGAGGTGTGCTGGCCTGTTTTTCTAGCACTCTTAAAAAAAAAGAAGAGGAGGAAGAAGAAGAAACAAATAATAATAAACTAACCAAGAGCTTGATAAATTCACAGGCTCAGTATATTTCCACAGTTCTTTTCAATTCAATATACATTTCTCGTCCCTAACCCCAGTTAATTACATATAAATAACACAGCCAGCCCCAGTCTTTTGCCTCAAGAACAAGACATAAAAAAGCTTGCTTGCTCAGTAAAGGTGTTAATTTTCCTTTTGGTCCGGTCCGCCGCGGTACCCAGGGTGGTCTCCTGTGCTCAAACGACCATCCCCCTTCAGACTCACAATTTGTTGGGACTACAAGGAACCAACAGCCCAAATCAGTAAACTTTTGCCCTATTATTTCTAAGACTAACCAAGCGTACCCCACCATGGCAGGAAATTTTATTTTAATAGTTCAATAGTTTCAGCCGGCCTTTAATCCCATCACTCAGGGAGGCAGAGGTAGGGAGTTCAAGGACAGCCTGGTCTACAAAGGAAGTCCAGGACAGCGAAGGCTCTTATACAGAGAAACCCTGTCTTGAAAAATCAAAAATAAAAGTTTGTTTAAAACAAGTAGGCACAGGGAGTGGCGCAGCAGGCCTTTAATCCCAGCACTCCAGAGGCAGAGGCAGGAGGATTTTTATGAGTTCGAGGCCAACCTGGTCTACAGCGCGAGTTCCAGGAGAATTGGGGCTACATAGGAAGCCCGTTTCGATAGATAGATAGGTAGATAGATAGATGGATGGATGGATGGATAGATAGATTAAATAAATAAATAAATGGATAGATAAAATAAATAAATAAATGGATGGATAGATAGGTAGGTAGATAGATAGATGATAGATAGATAGATAGATAGATAGATAGATAGATAGATAGATAGATAGATAGATAGATAGATAGATAGA
>NW_026592118.1:11977142-11997788 GCF_907164565.1 Psammomys obesus
AGATAGATAGATAGATAGATAGATAGATAGATAGATAGATAGATAGAGATAGATAAAATTTAAAAATCAGAGGTTACTAACAGACGAAAACGAAAGGCCTGGGGAGGCGCAGGAGTCTGCCGTCACCGAGAGGGCGCCGCCGCTTTACTGCGCATGCTCCCGGCCTCTCTGGCTCCGAGCCCGCGGGATGCGCACGCGCACGCGGGGCCGCTGGTCCTACTGTCACCTCTCTGGCTAAATGGCCTTGCCGGCGGGAAAGTTAAATCCGAGGAGCTGGCGGGGCGATGTGCAGCGACTTTCGCAGGGCCGAATCCGGGACAGAGGTGAGAGCCGCGGGGCGGCAGGAAGGCCGCGGACCACAAAGGGAGGTCTCCCGGCGGCCCGGAGCCCTTGTGGGGACGGCGCGACAGCCGCCAGGGAACCATTGCGCGATGGCGAGCTGTGCTGCAGGAACTGAGGAAAGGGAGGACCACTCGTTGAGGCAGCTGCGGACGTGTTATGGAATAGGTGTTGTTTAGGTAGCTTGCTTCCCCTCCCTAACCTGCTTGTACCACGCCTTGTCTCTTCAGAGCCACGCAAGCCGTTTCATTCAGGAATGGAACCGTTAACCACGTGTGTTACTGGCACAAATATTGTGTCAGCCAAGAGTTAAAGACTAAGGAACAACAAAAAGTGGGCAGGCGTGGCAGTGCACGCCTTGAATTCCGGCACTAAAGAGGCAGAGGCAGGCAGGTCTCCGTGAGTTTGAAGTTAGCCCGGTTTACATAGGCAGTTCCAGGCCAGCCAGGGCTACATGGTGAGACGCCTCTCAAACAAATAATCTAAACTGCCTTAAAATGTACAGTATGTGCTAATGCATGCCACTCCAAAAGAGGATCTGTA
The DNA here is from genome assembly GCF_907164565.1 of Psammomys obesus. Classification (NCBI taxonomy): domain Eukaryota; kingdom Metazoa; phylum Chordata; class Mammalia; order Rodentia; family Muridae; genus Psammomys; species Psammomys obesus. The sequence goes on from NW_026592118.1 coordinate 11,978,025, forward strand.
AAATAGATGGTGATGACTTAATGTGTTCAGACAGGATGAAGGTAGCTCAAGCTGGCCTTGAACTTTATTTATTTATTTACTTATATAAATGAAGTAAATGCATGTGTGTCTGTGGGTTGTTATGTGCCCATGACTGCTGATGTATTTGGAGGCCAGAGGAGGACAGGAAAAGATGTAGCTGGAGTTACAAGCAAAGTCACCCGAGCCAAACTCATGTTCTCTGTAAGTGCAGTATCCATTCTTCACTTCCGAGCCATCTCTCCAGCTCCTGACCTTCAACTGCTGCTCCTCCTCCCTCCCAAATGCTGGGATTACAAGTGTGTGCCACCATGCCTGGTTCTGCACTGCCAAGTGAAAAGGCATGAATAAGCAGGGGATCTACCAACAGAGCTACAATTCCCAGCCCCACGCTAGAATTTTAAGGACCATCTGAAGTGGTTTGTGGAGGAAGAGGAAGTGGTGGTGACAGATTAAGCAGAGGAAGCTCAGGTATGCTCTGAATTTAGCGAAGGCACCATGCAAGGCAAAGTTCTCAACCTGTGCGTCACAGCCCATTTTGCAAACTATCTCAAAAAATACACTATGATTCATAATGGTAACAAAATTACAGTTATGTGGTAACAACAAAAATAATTTTATGGTTGGGGTCACCACAACATAAGGAATTGTATCAAAGGGTCTCAGCATTAGGAAGGTTGAAAACCACTGATTTAGGGGAATAGCTAGTGGTCCTATAGAGCTGAAACAGAATGTTGGGAAGTGAGCTCTAAGAAATAGGTGGAGTTTGCATCTCTCGTTGTAAAGCAGAGACACGCACACACAGGCACTGTTTCCCACTTCTCTCCTAGCTCCCAGGCCAGGCCTTTTCTCTAAATTCACTGAGCATGTCACCAGTATAATACACACTATAAATATTGATGACAGTGGTTTTTCAAATGACTGGCTTTCAAAGGGAAAAGAAAGCTACAGGGCTGCCCTTTGCCAGAGACAAATATTAAATAAGACAAGTAATATTTACTTAAAAATAATTAGTTTTGTGTAATCACAAACTTATAAACTTTTAAATTTCATTTACATAAATGTTTTGCCTCGTGTATGTATATACCTTGTACATGCCTGGGCACACAGAACCCAGAACGATCTATCTTCAGATTCCCTGAAAATGAGTTACAGATAGTTGTGAGTTACCATGTGGTTTCTAAGACTTGAGCCTGGGCCCCCTGCAAGAACAGCAAGTGAGCCATTGCTCTGGCCCCTGAAATACACTTTTTTGTTTGTTTGTTTGTTTGTTTGTTTCTGTGAGACATAATTTCTCTGTGTATCCCTGGCTGCCCTGAACTTGCTCTGTAGACCAAGCTGGCTACAAACTCACCGAGATCTGCCTGCCCCTGCCTCCCCAGCACTGGAATTGAAGATGTACAACCCCACCTCTTGACTAAAGTACACTTTTAAAATGAAGAGGAAAGGATTTCACCATGCTACTCCTACGGTCATTTTCCTTTGTACTTCTCTCTGTTGTTGTTTTTGTTTTATTGAAGCAGGGTCTCATGTAGTCCAGGCTGTCCTTGAACTACGTAGCCGGAACATGTCTTTGAACTCATGATGCCTCTGCCTCCTGAGTACTGGGATTAAAGGCAAGCACCACCATGTTTGGTTTCTGCATTTTTTTTCCTACTTTTTTTTTTTTTTTTTTTTGCCAGAATCACAACTTAAGATAAAGTACAAAACCGAGAAGGTGTTTCCCAACTTTAAATAAAAACAAAACCGAGAAGGTGTTACCTGGCCATGCTCCCACCGCTAGTCCCATTTCTTTGCTTGTTACAGAGTGGGCTGTGCCCTCTGCCTCTGCCTCTGCTTCTTTAACTCCCAGGCACCCAGTTCTGCCATCAGCATCATCAGCAACCTTTACACTGCCACACACAGTAGAGTATTCCCTGCTCTTAAAACGCCCGTCAGCAGACCTGTAGCCAGGCCAGTGCTGCTTCCCAGCATGGGAGGCCAGCCTATACTACATAGTGAGTTCCAGGATACCTAAGGTTTATTGTAACCTGCCTCAAAGCCGTGTTGGAGTGAGGAGCATGGGGGAGTGGGAGCATGTGCAAATGAACTTTTCTTCCTTAGGGAAAGTTAGAAGATCATGACGGTTTATTTCAATTGTCAACTTGATGTGATGTTAAGTCACCATGGAAACAAATCCCTGGTCATACGTATAAGGGATTTTCTAGGTTGGGTTCATTGAGGTGGGAAGACAGGCTCTGCCATGGGCTGGGGTCCTGTACTGAATAAAAGCAGAAAGCGAGCTGAGCACATGTATTCATCACTCTCAGCTTCCTGACTGTAGATGCCATGTGATCAGCCATCATACCTTCTCCACCATGGTAGTCTTTGTCTCCTGAAACTGTAAACAAAATAAAGTGGCCCTCCCCTCCTCCCTTCTTTCTCTTCCTCCCTTAAGCTGCTTTTGTCAGCTGTTTTTGGTTCAGCAATGAGACAGGTAACTAATACAAAGAGGATGAGAGAATGTCACCAAACTTTACCTCCCATGAAAGTGGTCAGCATTCTGCCATCCAAAGTTCCTGCAAAGCTGGTGCTGTAACTCGCCCAATTGGTAGAATGCTAGCCTAGCATGCTCGGGTTCTGGGTTTGATCTCCAGCACCACATAAAAGCAGGCATGGTAGCAAGAGTTCAAGGCTATCCTGTTTCAGAGTGAGTCTGAGGCCAACATGGGCTACATGAGACTTTGTCTCAAAATAGGAGGGTAGAGGCTAGCAAGGCCCTTAATGGGTAAAAGGCTTGCCATGAAGCCTTTTAACCAACTTTGATTGCCCAGGACCCACTTGGTAGAAGAGTAGAACTGATTTCCACAGGCTGATCTCTGACCTCACCACATGTGCTATGCCATACCTGCATGTGCACACATAGGGTGAATATGTTCACATTACGGTAAAAGTGTTCAGGCTCCTTTTGTTCCTGGTAGCCCACCAGAGATGAACACTCAGACAGCTTATAGCCAATTGGAAGTCTTTATTCCAGCTGGCTGGCACTACACTCCAGTGTTTAGAGACCTAGGATTGTCCAGAACATGGAGTTTTTAAGGGCTGAGACCTTACCGAGGCATCTCTCTTAGCAGCTGTGGGGGGAAGGGGTTCAAAGAGTAAGCAGTTTGAGGCAGGCAGTTTCAAAATACTCAGCCAGCTGGAGGAGGCCTCCAAACAGTTGTCTCACAAACAGGCAACTAAGATATGAACAGTTAGCTAGAGGGGGTTCCTGCACAAACAGATAGTTTTAACGAAAACTCAGGTAAGTTAGCTAGGACATCCTGACCTTTGGTTCCTAGGTAGATCTGGGTTGTTTTCCATGGGATTCTCCATCAAGGAGATCAGATTCTAGTTAAACCTGAAAGAGCCTCAGCAAGAATACAAGATGGGGGAACCTTTGTACTGCCTAGCCCTGTCACACAATAATGGCTCAGTGTGGCTCCGACAGCACTGTCTGCTTGTCTTGCTTTTCTGTTTGTTGTGTTAACTACATGACAAAGCAACGGGGAAGGAGAGGGTTAGTTCGGCTTACACTTCGCAATCACAGCCCATCATTGAGGGAAATCAAGGCAGAGGCCGTGGAGGGATACCTCGTAGGCCTACCGGCAGAGGCGTGGTGGGACGTGGGTGCCATCCACAGTGGGTTAGGCCCTCCCTCGTTAACCAAGAAAACGTCTCACAGAGTTTCCTCCTAGAGACCTCAGCTGAAGCTTCCCAATGACTCTAGATGTTTCAGGTCAACAAAGAACTAACCAGCACACCTAGCATGCACAAGGTCCTGGGTTCAGTAATCAGCAACGGGGTTAAATAAAAAATCGATGCCGTATTTTCTCAGCATAGTCCGCTGTAACTGCCCAATAACATCTGTGTGTTTGTGTGTACATGTACCTATCCCATGCTGCAGGTAGGCTGATGGGCGAGCAAGCTACAGGGGTCCTCCTGTCTCTACCCTCCCAAGTGACACATATGTACACTACTGCACCTGCCTGGCTTTACATGGGTCTGGGGATCTGAATTGAAGTCTTCAGGCGTGCACAGCAAGCACTTTACCTACGGAGCCACCTCTGAAGTACCCTTCTCAATTAAAACTTAATCATATACCTAATGAAATACTAATTTATTAAGTTGAAATTCTAGCCTCCATAAATTGCTTGTGAAAGTAATGCTTAAATAGGCATATCTTATAGCTTCATTTGACTTTTATGCATTTGTCTTTTACTCTTATAAAATGATGGCTTTTAAAAAAAAGTAATTATAAAGCAGCAGCCCTTCTGGGAATAAATTTAGAGCCCTGGGATTAGCTATATCATACTGGAGTAACAGTTGTCTTTCTGTGTAATATAGACAAATGCTTTGTTCAAGATCCAAGCCTGGGTCTATGCCGTAAAGGGCAATTGAATTTTGGAAGTAGCTGAGGAGTCTAATTTCACATGTGGAAAGAATTAGTCTTCTGATTTTATTACATTATATTTAACATTTTTGAGATAGAATTTCAGTGTATTGTCCAGGCAACACTGAAACTTGAGATCCCCTAGCCTAAACCTCCCTCGCATCAGAAACTATAGTCATGGGCCTCACTCTAGTCTTCTGTCCTATGATAAAACTGCACCCAAAAGCCACTTGGGAAGAAAAAGGTTTATTTCATCTTATAGCTCATGATCCAGGGAAGTCAAAGCAGAAAAAGCACAGGCCACAGAGGAGTGTGGCTGACTGGCTTTCTCAGCCTGCTTTCTTATACCACGTAGGACCACCAGACCAGGGATGGTACCCTGTACAATGGCCTGGGCCCTCCCACATCAGAAACATTAGGAAAATGCCTCCACAGGCATCCTTACAGGCAGTCTGGTGGTAACATTTTCTTAATTGAGGTTCTGTTTTCCCAGATGATTCTAGACCATGTCAAAGTGACATAAAAACAAGCCAGCACATCCTCTGCTTTTAGAGAATATCTGTGATAGAGCCAGATGTCCACATTAATCATACAGACATCAGGGCAACTGCTTCTTAGCCTTCCCACTGCCCATTCCGGCTGCCTGCCTGCCTTCCCTTCCTTTCTTTCAATGAGTACATTCAAGCAAGCAAGAAGCCAGCTTCAGTCTTGCTCCTCAGGAGCTGCCCACATTGTTTCTTGAGACAAAGTCTGTCACTGGGACCTGGAGCTTTCCAGTTAAGAAATGCTGGCTGGCCACCAGGGGCCATACCATGTGGGTGGCCTGCGCTGCTACCTGGTCAATAGGCCTGTGCTGCCACTGAGGACAGATCTATGTCGATATCTGTCAATGCTACCACTAAAGGCTATGCGGATGTCTGTGGTCTATGTTGCAACCTGAAGCCATGTTGCTGCTGGGGGCCTGAAGCCAAGGCCATCATAATGTCCAGGTCTGTGCTGCTGCAGAGAGCCATGTCTGGGTCTGTGGTCTTATCGTAGGCACAACTGTGTTGATGTCCATGACCTATGCCGCCACTGAATGTCAGGCAGTGTCCATGGTTTATGCTACATCCAGAAGCCATGTTGATGTCCACAGTCCCAGCTGCATCCAAGGGTCTTATCTGGGTCTGTGGCTCTACAGCAACCAGGAGCCCTGTTCGTGGTCTGTGCTGACACTAGAAACCATGTTAAAGCCCAAAATCCATGCTCTTGTGGTCTGTAAAGAGCAAATAAGCTACTTTCACAGTGACATCAATGACTGGCGGTAGTACAAAGCAAAGCAAGGCCGAAACCCAGCTGTACAAATGTTAAACCTGTAGCCCCGTATTTACCTGGCACTCTTGGTGGAATGAGGCTCTGGTATGGCATTCGAATCCTCCAGGGGAAACCTAAGACAGGCACGAATCAAATTTCGATTAATTGTATTCCTACTGCTAAGGACAGCAGCCTTAGAGTCAAACAGCTGTGCAAAAGGAAGGTTGAGGGGGCGTTTAAAGCAGGCATCAGAAAGGTGTGTATTACAACTAGCCATGGAATCCACTGGGAAGGAAAATGGTTTTCTCTCCTTCATTTGTGTCTTTCCCAATATATAATAATAATAGCTCATTATCCTATTCTTTATTTATCTCAAGACAGGGTTTCTCTGTGTAGCCCTGGCTGTTCTGGACTTGCTTTGTAGAGCAGGCTGGCCTCCAACTCAGAGATCCACCTGCCTCTGCCTCCCCAATGCTTTAGATCAAAGGCGTGTGCTACCAGCCATCATCCTATTCTTATCTCATCTGCAGGCCACTAGGTTCTTCCAGGCATTCCAGAGCAAAAGGTCAATGACCTTTACGGATACCTGGCTCCATAGTAAGTTTGTTTAGTCATCACAGGGGACCTGTGTAAATTATTACTCAGGTCTGAACACTTGAATGAGTGGGATAGAGTAGTTCATTCTGGGCAGGTAAAAACACAGTGCCCTCAGGTTATGGCTGCCTCTCATGTTCCTATAACTCCAAAGGACATGGGGAAGCCTCTTCATTTCAGCTCTGGCCTGCAACACACAGAGCTGCTCTCTTGAGCCACTCCATGCTACAGATTTCCACAGGGGATATCTGATGGTCCTGGCGTCTTCTGAGGTCACTGTTGAAATGTGGCCTTCATCATCACAGCTTTACATACTGACCTCCAAACCTGCCACACATTGCTGGTCTTCCCAGCTTTCTAGAACTATGGCATAAAACTCCATGACCCCCTCACTCTTGCAGTCTATATTCCTGTAACAAGGACATGACCTAAATGTTGTCCTGTCTTGAGATTTCCACCACCAAACAGATACATTCATTACTTTGGAGTTCAGCCATACCCAAGTTCAGAGCGCTGCCAGATTTTTTGCTAAATGTAGCTTGAATCCTTCTAGCCATCTAAATGGAACTAGGCCTTCGCTGTCCACATTTCTCCCTGCATTCTGACCTTCCAACCTTCCACCAGGATGACCTATTCAGCTCTGCATATAGCTTTCTAGAGCTTTTCTGCCCATAGCTGTAAACTCTTCCACATTGCTCCTGCAAAGCAGTTCCAGAGGCAGGAAGCATGGAGTCAGGCTTATCACAGCAGAGGCCAGCTCCTTGTCTTCTGTGGTAGTTGCTCTTCTCAATGCTGTGACCAGACACCCAACAAAAGCAACTCAAGGGACAAAAAGTTTGTTTTGACTGAAGTCCTTTGGGGAGGGAATGCATGAGAGCAGGAGTTTGAGATGGCTCGTCACACTGCGTCCTCAGTCAGTAAATAAAGAAACATTCAAGGCATTTGCCTTAGAGAGCTTTAATTGTCTTGTGACACAGGCTAGAATCACCTGAGAGGAAAGCTTCAACTGAGGATTTGCCTAGATCAGATTGACCTACAGGCATGTCTGTGGGGGACTGTCCTGTTTGTTAATTGATCCTGTAGGGCCCTGCCCACTATGTAGGTACCATCGATTGGTGCTGGCCCTGGGCTTTTCAAGAGAGCCAGCTAAACACTGGCAGAGAGCAAACAAACGGTGTTCCTCCATGCTTTCTCTGTCTGGCTTCTGCTATTCCAGCCCTGATTTCTCTCAATGAATTGTGACCTGGAAGTATAAGCCAGTTAAACCCTTTCCTCCTCTAAGTTGCTTTTGGTCGGAATGTTTTAGCACTACTTGCTTTCCTTTTTACTCAGTCTGGTACCCTAGCCCCTGTGATGGTACCTCACACATTGATGGAGGTTCTCTCCTCTTCAGTTTAACCTCCTGGAATACTCTGAGACATGGCCAGAGGTGTTTGTCCTCTGTGGTTCTAAAATCAATCAAGTATTCTTCCTGCCTGGTTCTTGCAACAAGCTCCTACAGTTCAAGTCCGCTTGTACTTTGCCTGCACAGCGTGCTCCTTACGCATTTTGGCTGCACCCATCTCTCAAGCCTGGTCCACTTGCATGTGGCCCGTGTACTTGGACTCCTACTTACTTCTAAAACACAGCTAAGCCTAGAGCTGCTTAGGAAACCTTTCCTCTGCCTTTCCCCTTTGACCCTTCCCCAGCCAGATAAAATGGGACAAATTAAATCAGCACTGTATAACTGATTTAAGCACAAAAATATTATTGTAAAATACACTGACGGTAAATAGTTTGCCCTTAGAAATTTGGCCTTATACCCTACAGCTGCTATCCATTCCTTTGAGGGATCAGACTCTTTTGACATCAATAGATTTGGTATGTAAATTAAAAGTTAAATATTTTAAAAATAAATGAACAGGGCTGAGCATGGGGCATATGCCTTTAATACAACTGGGAAGCAGAGAACAGGTAGATCTCTGAGTTTTAGAGACCAGCCTGATTTATATAGTGAGTCCCAGGCTGGCCATGGCTACATAGGAAGACCTGTCTTTTGTTGTTGTTGATAGGTGGATTGTTTTCCAGATAGGGTTTCTCTGTATAACAGTGGAAGACCCTGTCTTAAAAAAAAAAAAAAAAAATTATAAAAAAGAAGAAGAGGAGGGGCTGGAGAGATGGCTCAGCAGTTAAAAGTGTGTGCTGCTCCTGCAGAGGACCCATTAGGCTTCCAGCACCCACAGTGGTGCTCACCACTGCCGTTAACTCCAAATCCAGGATCTACAACACCTGTATACACATGGCTCATATACACACATACAGATCAACAATAAAATCTTTTAAACATAAACTATTTATCCTAAGTTATATTTCTGGTTTAATACTTTAAGTCTTCAAAATATGGTCTTAAAGATTTTTTTTTGAAACTTACATAAATATAATTTCTAGGCTTTTGTGTCCTTTTAAATAATATTTTCCTCTCTCTTTCTTTTGTAAGCTCCTCGCCCGACTTGAAGGCAGAAGCTCTTTGAAAGAACTAGAACCCAACCTGTTTGCTGATGAAGATTCACCAATGCATGGTAAAACACAGCCCTTAACAGGAGCCTTTGAAAGGAAGTTCTGTGAGACCATTTTCTACTGAGTTCACAAATGTGCCTGCAGGCCTGTATCCACACACAGTCCACACAGTGTGGGCTGAGCTCGAGGCACACTAGGGCCGGGAGCTGCAAGCCTTCCTGGTCTGTCAGGTGACCTCATCTTCAGCACACACACTGGCCTCTTTCCCAGTGCACAGTGTTCATGGGAATTCTGCTTGGCTTATTTTTCATTTTTTCTCTTTAGAAGTTTGCAGAGCTGCAAGGAAGTCCTGAGGGAGGTTCCCAGTTATTGTGTTACTATTTCTCCAGTAGGAAAAATAGGTACAGCTTGTTTGATAGTAGGGAAGCTCACGGGGAGGGTGGAGTACTTAAGCTTAGTTTCAGTGTGATGCATAGAATTTAGGCCTATAATTGAGTTGTTTTTAGTATAGTCACACAGTTGTGTAACTTTCACCCCAGAAAGAAACCCATCTGTACTAGTAACCAGCCTTCTGCAACCATAGCCAGCTTTCTCTGTACACTTGCCCTTTCTGGAGGGCTTGTGTAATTAAGGTAGACTTTCATGTCTGTCTTTGTGTAGCAGGTTATCAATAGCTCGCCCCTCCCCCTCTAAGATTTATTTATTTTATGCATGTGAGTGTTTTGCCAGTGTGTATGTCTATGAACCACGTAGATGCCTAGTACCTGCCAAGGTCAGAAGAGGTATTGGATCCCCTGGAACTGGAGTTAGAGATGGTTGTGAGCCATGATGTGGGTGCTAGGAACAGAACCCAGATCCTTTGCAAGAGCAGCCAGTACTCTTAAGCATTGAGGCATCACTCCAGCATAGTCGCTGTGGTTTTAGTACAAGTCTTTCTGTGGATAGATGTGGTTTGGGTAACACCCATTGGGGAGACTCTAGGTTGGAAAGCAACTGTGTGTTCATCTTTGGAGAAACAGCCAAAGTGATTTCTAAAGCAGTTTCACACTTGCCTAGTGACCATCAGTGAGGTGTCGGTTGCAAATTCCCCACATCCCAGGACTAATTGTCAGAGTGTCTTTGTGCTTGCAGCATCCTGCTCAGTTTGGAGTGACACCCTGTTGTGGTTCTGCTTTATCTTTCCATGGTGGCTGAGTCTGTTGCTGTTTCTTACCTGAGCTCACTCACAGGTTGCCTGTCTTTTTAGCAGAAATGTCAGATATTTGCTAATTTTAAAACCAAGTTCCCTTTTCATTATTGCCTGGTAGTGGCCATTCGTGCTTTAGTAAAAGATGCTTCTCCAGCAGTTGAAGCTGCAGTGTGCCTCTCCACGCTGTCACCGGGCTGCATTGATTATTGATTATTCTGAAGCACAGGGCTTTGTTGAGGTCTCTTCTTTGCTCATATTTTAATATCGTGTACAGGACCCTTATTCCCTCTTCTAAGGCCAGGAAGACTTACCAGCAGGCATGCCGGTACATTCTGGTAGTCCCAGCATTCAGGAGATTGAAGCAGGAAGAGCAGAGTATGAGGCCAGCTTGTTGTATTAGCAAGGTCCTGTCTCAAAAAATAAACAAAAAGATCTGTAGCTCATCATTGGTTTGTTTTTGGTCTTTTCTGATTGGAAATGCATGCTCCTTTGATATCAGGCCTTTTAAATTTACTAAGCCTTGTGCCGTGGTAGGATGCTCTCTATTGGATCCTGGCTTTTTTCTTCTAGTTTGCCTATCTGCTTTTTGACTGGAATATTTAATTCTTTTAGTAGTAAAACTACTGATGAAATAGAGTTTTGACCGTTTTTCTCCCTGTTTTGTGTCTGATACCTTTTCTCTTTTTCTAGTTCTCCTTTTCTGGTTGTTTTGTTTTATTTTAATAGATTGTACTTTGGCAAACTATTTGTTTTCCAAGATTTGTTTATTTTATATCACATGTATGGATGTTTTGTCTGCCTAGCTGTCTGCCCACGGAGGCCAGAAGAGTGTGTTGAACCCTGGAGCTGGAGTTACAGGTGGTTGTGAGCCATCATCTGGGTGCTGGGTCCTCTGGAAGAGAAGCCAGTGCTCTTAACTACTGAGTCATCTCACTAGTCGTTCTGCTATACTATTTTAATTTCTTTGCCATTCTTTTATAGTTTCAGCGGTTTTTCCTTGTTGCTAGTTAATATCGTAATTTCTAACAGTCTAGTTTGGATTGCCATCACCTTACTTTGAATAGCTGGCTAAGCCTTCACTACTGTGGAGATCTAGTTACTCTTCATCCTTGTGCTCTTACCCACTTCAGCTCTGTATTGTGTCTACCAAAACATTCCATTTTACTGAAGGAAAGTACTTGGAAACAGTAATGCAGGTTTTAGGGTTGTGTGCATTTATCTGTTGAGTGTGGGCCTCTTATAACCTGAGATATCCTCAGATTTACTGTGTAGCTGAGGTTAACCCTCAGGAATGCTGGGATTACAAGGATCATCACCACACCAAGCTTGAGAGTGTTTGTTGCTTTCATTTTTGAATGTGGATATTTTGAAAGGAGACTTTATATTAGGAGCCTCAGTGTTCAAAACTGTGCTTGGTGAGTGGAAATGTTTCCTGAAAAGAAAAATAGTTTGGTGGCTAAGGCAGGGAAACAACTGATTGGTTATTTGATTGTTCAACTGGCCCCAAATGTCCTCATGTAAGTGTTACCTCCTCTTAAAGTTCAGCAGCTCCAGTGGGCAGCTGCTGGCCAGGTGCCAGGCAGAGGAGTGTCAGACATATTTCCTTTATAGGAAAGCATGTCATTTCACATGTGTTTATATTCACGGGTGGACTTTAGGAAACTGAACGGGTATTAGGGCAAGAGTTTATAGCGTATCTTTGCATTCAAATATTATAGAAACTTTGAAAAACATCATGTTTAGTCACTACCAAAAACCTGTGCTTACATTTACGTTTTCTATAAAACTGAACAGGAGCTCAGTTGGTAGACTAGCACACCCAATACTTGGGTGCTATGTTAGTTACACTCCCAGCATCTGTTATAGGAAGTTTACGCTGCTGCAGTAAGAGCCTTGTGCTCTTCGATGTGGAAGCATTTCTAATGCAGATGCAGACGGAGGCTGCTTACTGCAGTGCCCGGTTTCTAAGTCCTCAGAACTAGGAATTGTGACCTGCAAATTCAATGTGTTGGCTACACAGGCCGGTATCAAGGCGATTGCTTTGCTTTTTTCTTGTGTTATCTAAAGGTTCTTGCCTCTGTCAGCTCCAACTCCTCCCAGCATCCAAGAGGAGCTGTCTTACCAAACCATCCATCCAGATTTCCTCAGCTGACTCAGTTTTCAAGTGCCAAACTCCAGGATTTTTGTCTTCTCTTCCCTTTCCTTTTATTTTTAACTTCACGTTTCCGTGTTCAGCACTTTGCCTGGACAAGGGTGCTAGCTTTTTTTGTAACAGCTCACAAACATGAAATCATAACTTCATATAAAGTTACAAGGACTGTCCCACTTAAAAGGATACTATTTGAACATTTTTTTATATTAAGGAACAAATCGTACATGTTTATAAGATCAGTAAAACTTATCTGAATTTATCATGAAACAAATCTGCAGGGACTTCGGTTGGAAGATCTTAGTGACAGAATTCAGATGTGGTGTTTGTTAGGATTGGCTGTTCTGTACCTGTCTACGTCACCGTTAATCTGTAACAGAGAAGTGACATTACCATGAACTTGATCCCTCGACTAAGAATTTAACCTTAAACTTTAAATTTTTTTTTCAGTTTAATTCATGGCAAAGGAATATTCTTTTCTGTTGCCTCCCCTCCCCATTCTCTTTATGTATGTGGGTTTACCTGCAAGAACGTCTGCGCCATGTGTGCAGTGCTCACAGGGGTCGGAAGAGGGTGCTGGATCCCCTCAGGCTGGAGCTGCAGTTCTGAACCGCCATGTGGGTGCTAGTAATCAGGTCTGAGTCCTCTGCCAGAGCAGCCAGTGCTTTTAACCACTGAGCCATCTCTCCAGACCCAATGCTGGGAATTCTTTATGTGCCGCCTTAGGGAAACTTGTGAGCCCTAACTCACAGCTTTCCAGGGCTGAGTCTGTGAGTCCTGCTGAAGGACAGCTGTGATTTGTCCTCTTCAGGGAAATGCTTGGAGAGGGCTGTAGGAAGCTGCATTGCCTGTCCTGGGGTTAGGATACTCAGGTACCAGCCTTGGAGAAGGCCATAGGCAGTGAAGTTAGATGATTATTAGTTACTTTCACAACACCTTATTGAAGGAATCTTTCCCTTTGGCTCATGGTTTCAGAGGGCTCCGTCCATGTTCACTTGGCCCCAGGCTACCGTCAGGTGAGAATATGTGGAAAGACAGTTCTTCACTTTTTGAGTCATGAAGCGACCAGGGCAGGATATCTTCCAGAGACACACCTCCAGTGACTTGCTTCCTCCAGATAAGCCCCTCCTTCTCCTTTCTCACTTTCCAGTAATGATATCATATGAGGTCACCCAGGGATGATAGCAGATCTTCCCAGACACACCCTAAGGCGTTACTCTCTGACCAGGCGCTTCCTAATCCAATCAGTGATGCTCAAGATTGGCCATCAGTTCCATAGCTGCCGAAGTGGCTTTTCCTACCAGTGCTAGGCTCCCGAGAGACTAAGGAAACCTGCCGTCAGTTTGTACCTGGTGCTTTTGTGTGGTCAACTGTGTCCTTCAAACCGGTTTTATATTACTCTGTATACGTGTGATACTGGTCCCCACCTTCCGCTTTGAGACATGCTCTCATCAGCACTGCACAGCAGGTTGGTTGGACTGGGCATTCTTCTGTCTCTACCCCCATTTCACCACAGGAGAGCTACCGCGGGAGCATTATGTGGGCTCTGGGACCTGAACTCAGGTTCAACCAACAAAGACCATGAGGTTGCCATGACCCTGAGTCTTGTGGGCCATCTCGGGGCATTTCACTTTTGTGCCATGTCAGCCCTGTCACTCCTTTTTATGTTGTCAGTGCTGGCCGGCTTCTCATTTCTGGATGGAGTGTAGGTCCATGGGAGAGCTGTTTCCTGCCACAGCTGAGGGCCTGGATTTCTCCTCAGCACCAACCAAAGCTAAAAACTTCTTTAAACTGGGTCCTTTCTCAGAGATGCTATATGAATTTCCTTATGTATCTGCATTTGTCTGTGCAGATCCACTTTAACAAGTGGATTTAGATTTTCAGCTCAGAATCCAGTAACTCTGTAAAGTTATCTGGACTTGTTCTGTGGCCCACTGTTGCATTGCTGTATCTTGACTGACATTTTTTAATTTTACACAGGTGATATTCTTGAATTTCACGGTCCAGAAGGAACAGGAAAAACAGAAATGCTTTATCATTTAACAGCCCGATGTATACTTCCAAAATCAGAGGGTGGACTGCAGATAGAAGTCTTATTCATTGATACAGACTACCACTTTGACATGCTTCGGCTTGTGACAGTCCTTGAGCACAGACTGTCGCAAAGCTCGGAGGAGACCATCAAGCTCTGCCTTGGCAGATTCTTCCTGGCGTACTGTAGCAGCAGCATGCAGCTACTGCTCACGCTGCACTCGCTGGAGGCTCTGTTCTGCAGTCACCCCTCTCTCTGCCTCCTCATCGTGGATAGCCTGTCAGCTTTTTACTGGACAGACCGCGTCAGTGGGGGCGACAGTGTGGCCCTGCAGGAGTCTACGCTGAGGAAGTGTGCTCAGCTCCTGGAGAGACTCGTCAGCGAGTACCGCCTACTGCTCTTCACAACAACACAAACTCTAATGCAAAAAGCCTCAGACTCAGCAGAGGGGCCTTCCTCCTCCTCCAGGCACCCGTGCGAGGGGGACACGGACTACAGAGCCTATCTCTGCAAGGCCTGGCAGAGGATAGTGAAACACAGAGTCATTTTCTCCAGAGAGGACGACGCTAAGGGCAGCCGGTTCTCGTTAGTCTCACGTCATTTAAAAAGTAACAGATTAAAAAAACACATTTTTATGATCAGAGAAAGTGGGGTGGAGTTTTGTTGATCTCTATCATCAAAAAGGCTTTTGGGAGCACTAAGGCAAGTCTTTAAAAGTCTTTTATAGGCTAAAGTGGTTTGATTCTAAAGTTTTTAATTCTGGGGAAATTAATCTAAATAGTACAGTAAAGCTGCTCTGTTCCCTCCAGGCTGTGGAAGGTCAAGCAGAACATACTGAACTCCACTAGCCTTGTTTTAAAACTCAGTAAATGATACACGTTCAGACCCAGTCACTTTCTGTTTACGTTCGGGAGGTTTCACTGCTGGTCCCTTGGCCTCCTTGAGGTTGTAATTGAAGAGAATGTGCAGAGCTGCTATTCCAATTGAAGGAAGGATACTCATCTGCCTCCCTCAAGAACCTGGAATGAGCCGGGCGTGCTGGCCCACAACTTTAATCCCAGCATTCGGCGGAGAGTCAGGTGGATCTCTGAGTTTCAGGCCTGCCTGGTCTACAGATTGAATTCCAAGACAGCCAGAGCTACATAGTGAGATCCTGTCTCAAAAAGCCAGTCATTAAACAAACAAACAAACAAATAGGTGAAGCTGATATGTTCAATAGATAAATAAATAGATGGGACTGGAATATTTGAGTCCTCTTTCCACCTCTCCCCTTTTCCTGTTCTCCACCTGCCTCCCCCTCCCATGGTGATGCTATGTTCCTGTACAGTTTAGGCTGGCCTTCATCCACAATTCTGCCTCTGCCTGTGAAGTAGCTGGGACAGTTGGCTCACCTTGTGCCTTACAGCCCGAGAATTTTGGTCTGAGTGACGCTTGAATTCAAGGTGGGTTTCCATTGTTCTTGGGGTTCTGTGTCATTTTTCAAGCACAGGGAAATGTTGTACTCATTTTAGAATTGTTGGTGCTTTCTTCCCTACTTAGGAGAGCCAGACATGCCTTGGAACAGGCTGAGTCCTTTCCAGCTGTGAGCTGAGGGACTGTTGGTGCTGTGCTTCTCCACAGTTCAGAAGGGGCTCACACTGCAGGGGACGAGAGGACTGCACAGAAGTTGTCCTCGTGAGGAGGACTGTTGCCGTGACAAAACACCGCAGGCAAAAGAACACTGGAGAGGAAAGGGTTTCTTTGCTTTAGACGTCCACACTGTAGTTCATCCTTGAAGGACGTCAGGACGGAACTTAGGAAGGGCAGGAACCTAGCAGGAGCTAACGCAGAGGCCGTGCAGGAGTGCTGCGTGGCCACGTCCCCTGGCCACTGCAGGGTGGCCCGTCAGTTACTTGCAGCAGTGCCTCAGTGTATCACGACCCCCAGTCAGTTCTTCCCGCAGAGCTGTGGGACGTTTCCCTCAGCGGTGAGAAAGCTTTAAAAAAAATTTTTTTTTTAAAAATCCCAGGGTCTCACTGTGCACATCTAGCAGGCCTCCTAAGTGCCCTAAGTGCAGGTATTAAGATGTGTACCACTGTGCCTGGCTCATTAATATAATTAAAAAAACATTTTGAAACTAAATTACATAATTTCCACCTTCCCTTCCCTGACACCAACCTCTCCCATGTACACTACCCTCCTTGCTCTCTCAAATACGTTCATGGCTTCTGGCCTATTTTTTTCGTTTGTTTGGTTTTTTGATTTTTCAAGACAGGGTTTCTCTGTAGCCTTGGCTGTTCTGGACTTGCTTTGTAGACCAGGCTGGCCTCAAACTCATAGAGATCCACCTGCCTCTGCCTAGGATTATAGCCAGGCACCACTGTGCTGAGCTTTTCTTCCTAAATATACAGGAATATGTATGTGTGTATATACTATATATACATATATATTTGGGGTACACACACACACACACACACACATAAGCCTTTTCAGTTTTTATGTTTCTTGTATGTTTGTTTTTAGGGCTGACTACTTGGTATTGGATAGCCAATTAGGGTGTGCTTTCCTGGGGAAGACTATTTCCTGCTTTCAGCATTTTTTAGCTGCCCATAGTGTTATAGGATATTTGATCCCATTTGTGAACCCCAAAATTGTGAACTGTAAAAACCCTGTTTCTTGTTCTGTTTGGTTGAGCCCTATCATAGTCCAAGGACTTTTTATTATAAACTGGTGATTATGGTGTGGTTCACCCAGCCCTAGCACTCATCTTTAATCTAAGAGCTTTCTGTACACAGGATTTAATAACGTTCACCCTAGGACAAGAAGTGGAGCAAGTAACCAGCTGACAGGAATTAAAGGGTAGCAGGGACTTTGAGTGGAGGGCTATTTAAGACAGCAGGAAGATTTTTTAGCTTAAGCTCTGGCTTTAGCTTTGGCTTCAGTTCCTCAGTTCCCTCCCTTTTTGGCCTTTGAGCTAGAAAGCCTTTGGCCTTGGTTTTTTGTTTGTTTGTTTGTTTGTTTTGTTTTGTTTTGTTTTGGCCTTTTCCTCCTGGGCTGTCAGTAGAGCTAGTAAGCCTTTTGGATTTTTTTTTCCCCCCATCTGGACCTAAGCTGAGAAAGAAGGTCAGCTGGGTGCTTTCTCTGCCTCTCTGAGCTAGCAGGTTTTCACCCCAGCATCTGGCTCCTCAGTCTTTATTGGTAAAGTAGAACGGGATTTCCTTTTTTTTTGGGGGGGGGGGATTTTCATTTTTGTCTATAACTGTAGTTTTTTTGTCTAGGGTTGGGACCCCATGAGAGTTCTCTCTTCCATATTAACATGTCTGTTGGTGTCATTGTTCAGGTCTTGTTTAGGCAGCCATGTTGTTGAGCTTCAATGGATCTCACAACAGACATCATGTTCCTCTGACTCTTCTGAGATGTTCCCTGAGCCTTAGGTGCAGGAGTTGTGTTGTAGATGGATGAGGAGGGGCAGGGCACCTCGTAATCACTTGTTCTCTTCATTTTGAATCCTTTTAACTTTCTGTAATCTATGTTACAAAGAGAAGTTTCTTTGTTAAGAGATGAGAGCTATATTTATCTTTGTGTATTTACAATGCAGGGAGGGATTATGCTGGTTTAATGAATTTAATATAATTTTATATATTTAAATTTAATATAATTTTAAACATGTCTGTATTTCATGTTCCCGTTATATCTATATGTTTTTTTTTTAATTTTTATTTTTTTAATAAGAAAATTCTTGCCTGTGCAGGCAAGGCTGTGTTGCTGAGAGGCCGCCTCTCAGGACGGGCTCTCTCCTGCCACCTTGTGTGATCTAGGGACAGACCTACACATAAGCACCTCTACATGTTACACAGAAGTAATTTATGAATGTTCATCATTTTCCTCTGTGGTCAAGTGATTCGATCAATGGAGTCCATCACTTTCAGGGTGCTATTTTTTAGCCCTGTAATCTGGTAGAGTGTGTGTGACAAGCCTATACAAGTAGCTTTGCAAGTCTTAGCAAAGTTCTGTCCTTGGCTGTGACAGGATTTTCCCTCTTAATGGACTGTTATTCAGGAACACGATTAAAAAATAATGAGCTTCTCTATTAAACTAAATTAACAATTGTATATTAATGTGCCAGACCAAAGACTTAGTTATCTTAAAAAGATTGCTGTCTGACCTGATGGATGAAATTAAGAATTCTGGTTGATAGAGCTGGGCATGGTGGCCCATACTAGTAATCCCAGCAGAGGCAGATGGATTGCTCTGAGTTCAAAGCCAGCCTGGTCTACAGAGCGAGTCCAGGACAGTCGAGGCTATACAAAGAAGCCCTGTTTCGAAAAACAAACAAACAAAGAATACTGGTTAATAAAAATTCTTCGAAGCTGAAAGTTAAACTAATGGGACTTCATAAGCACCATGGAAATTTCAATGCTGAGGTGGGGGGGTGAGGAAGGGGCTTACAGGGAAGGACGTGGTGTGTTATAAATTATGTAGGTAGCAGATGCAGGGTGCTAGATAGGACCAAAAGAGTGTATAAATGAGTGGTTACAGGTCTTAAAATATTGATCCTTTTGAGGGGAGGGCGGTTCCTGGCATACTTTTCTCACAAGCAAATTCTTAGGGTCACAGTAAGAACCTAGTTATAATAATGTATGTTTATCCAGACATTCCTTTGAAAGACACCTCTAGAACTAAGATAGCACTTAGCATGTTTGTTGAGGCAGCGTGTCATGTAGCCCAGGCTGGCCTCCCACTTTACCCTTTCACTTCTTCCCATATGTCTTGTTTTCAGCCCTTAACTGTGAAGCCCACATTTACACACATCCACTGGTGGGAGTGACCCTTGGGCCTTGTGCATCTAGGCAAGCACTCTACCTCTTCGCTGTTTCCATCACTGTTGGAGGGAGAATTGCCCCAGAAAGCAAGGATGGGTTGATGTCTTAGTTGGTATAGTGCATGCTGTGCCACCCTGAGGACTCAAGTGGCATCCCTAGAACCCAAGTAAAAAGCCAGGCATGGTGGTGCACACTTGTAATCCCAGCACTGGGAAGATAGAGACAGGCAGAGCCCCACACCCTTGAGAAAGATCCTGTCTCAAAGCACAAGGTGACAGCACCTGAGGAATGATATCTGAGGTCAACCTCTGACCTCCACCTATGTGCTCATGCACTGACTGCACAAATGTGCGCGTAAAACACCAGAAACCTTGAGCTGCAGCATGAGTAAAGTCGGTGGAGAGCATGTCATTACTAAGAGGTTAATGATAAAAACAGTCACTACCCCAAAGCGCCCAGTAAAAGCCAGCACTGCTATCATGACAAG
Source organism: Psammomys obesus (assembly GCF_907164565.1). Taxonomy (NCBI): domain Eukaryota; kingdom Metazoa; phylum Chordata; class Mammalia; order Rodentia; family Muridae; genus Psammomys; species Psammomys obesus. The sequence continues at coordinate 11,997,496 of NW_026592118.1, forward strand.
GCTTCTGTTGCTTATTGGAGCTCTTCACCACGGCCATTTAGAGCTGAACTGCAGTTCCAATAATAGTTGGCTGTGCACCTGCAACCTGCAGGTTTTTGTCTTTTTGAGACAGGGTCTCACTATGTAGCCTTAGCTGGCCTGGAGCTGTAGACGAGGCTGGCCTCAAACTCATAGAGATCCACCTGCCTCTACCTCCAAGTGTTGGGATTAAAGATGTGTTCCACCATGCTCAGAGAATATGTAGGGTTATTTTATTTTATTTTATTTTATTTTATTTTATTTTATTTTATTTT
>NW_026592118.1:11997798-11998521 GCF_907164565.1 Psammomys obesus
TTATTTTATTTTATTTTATTTTATTTTATTTTATTTTATTTTATTTTATTTTATTTTAATGGAACACAAAGTCTTGGTGCAAATACTGGGTGACAGGCATGTGCCATCGTGTCCAGCTTTGAATACGTAGTTTTTGATAACCTCACTAAAATGGAAAGAAGGTAACAATGGGACACATTTATATTTAAAGCCTCAGAGAGCTACAAAGCTAGTGGATCACTATGTATTGGCAGAGGATGGATGTCTGCTGTCCCTTGATGACTGTGGGCAGGAAGTGCTGTAACTTGAATTGTGGTGCCCTCGGGGTCATGGACAAAGCCAGCACTTACCTAGACTGTTCAGCTGGCATCTACTGTCTGGGAGAATCACAAACCTTAAAAAAATGATTTTTTTTTTTTAGCTTTTATTTTTAATTTAAAGTTTGGGGACAGATAAATGAAACAAGAATGGCAAAATTTAAATCTGGGTGATGTGAAGGAGAGAGACTCAGATTGTTAGCTTTCTCCTCATACAATAAAAGATCTGCTGGTTATCCTGGTATGTGCCTGTTAACCCTATACTCAGAAAGGTGAAAGCAGGAAAACCAAGAGCCAGAGGCTAGCCTGGGATAACTTTTTGATACCCTATCTCAAGAAAAGAATGAAAAGAAAGAAAGGAGGAAAGAAAGAAAGAAAGAAAAGAAAGAAAGAAAGAAAGAAAGAAAGAAAGAAAGAAAGAAAGAAA
>NW_026592118.1:11998531-12012424 GCF_907164565.1 Psammomys obesus
AAAGAAAGAAAGAAAGAAAGAAAGAAAGAAAGAAAGAAAGAAAGAAAGAAAGAAAGAAAGAGAAAGCAAGCCAGGTGCGGTGGTGCAAGCCTCTAATCCCAGCACTCAGGGAGAGTTTGAGGCCAGCCTGGTCTACAAAGTGAGTAGCCAAGGCTACTCAGAGAAACCCTGTCTTGAAAAAATAAAAAAAAAAAATAAGAAAGAACCAAAGTCCTTTAATGAGGATAGTGACACCCAGTCCTCCAGTGGTTGTAAAAATAAATTTGTAAACACAGTGTAAAAATGATCTAGAGCAGTGGTTCTCAATCTTCCCAGTGCTTCAACCTTTTACTACAGCTCCTCATGTTTTGGTGACCCCAACCAAAAAATTATTTTGTTGCTACACCATAAGTGTAAATTTGCTACTGTTATGAATTGTAATGTAAACATCTGATATAAAGGATGTCTGATATGTGACCCCTATGAAAGGGTTGTTCGCCCTCCCAAAGGAGTCACAACCCACAGATTGAGAACCGCTGATCTACAGTCACACACCACACACACTGAGGAAACAATTCCCCAGCACACACACCTACACACGTCCATGCGAACACATGCATACACTACACATGTGAGAAACAGAAAGTAAAAAGCAACGGTGCCACCAGACCATGGGCTGAAACCTCCGAAACATGAGCAGAAACAACCTTCCTCCTCACACAGCGATTGATTGATGGCTGCTGAGCCGGTTCAGTGGGCAAAGAAGCGCACTTGCTGCAAAGCCTGAAGGCCAGTTGGATCCACCTGGTGAAGAGGAAGAATTGACCTCTGACCTCAGCTCATGCATAGTGATGGGCTAGTGCATGCCTGCACAGTAGAGATGGGGAAAATTTAAATTATCTCAGGTAGTTTTTAGTTACAGTTTTTAGCTCACTAACAAAAATGATAACTTGAGGTGAAATTGAAGATAATTTCCTAGGACTGATCAAACACACGCATAGAAGATAATTTCCTAAAGCTGATCAAACGTGTGTTCATGTGTGTGTGTATATATATATACATGTGTGTTCATGTGTGTGTATATATGTTCATGTGTGTGTATATATGTTCGTGTGTGTGTGTGTGTGTGTGTGTGTATATATATATATATATATATATATATATATATATATATATATCCTACAGTAAATAATGTTGAACATGTCCCTTTTAAAATTGCCTCAGCTTGGCAGGTATGTTGGCGTATGCCTTAAATCCAGCACTTGAGAGACAGAGGTAGGTGAAAATTAAAAGCCACATGGGGATCAGAAGATGTGGGAAGGGGATAGTGATGGGATGGGAGTATGATCAAAATGCATTATATACATGATGAAAATTGCTGCCACCCATGCAGCTTGAATCCTGAATCCTGGCTAGGGATGGGAAGGGAATGGGCAGAGTGAAGCTGGGAGCAAACTCAGCATTCTTACTAGATTCAGCAGAAGGGGGGACTAGCTGTCTGGTAGAGGGTCTCTGTAGGAAAGCTGGTCCTTGCACATACTGGGCAATCACCCATAACCATTCCTGAGGAAAGCTTTGTCGTCCCTCCTGAGCCTGGTCCATGTAAGTAATGGCTTCGCCAGTTTTCATGGATCTAAGGCCTTGGAGTCTTCAACATGGCCATGCCATGTCAACATGTATGTTCACTAAGAACTTTATTCACTCAGCTTTCTACACTCCTACAGGAAACATCATTAATTGCATGTAACCGGGATGGAGAGAGAGCTCAGTGGTTAAGAGCACAAGCTGCTCTTCCAGAGGACCCAGGTTCAATTCCCAGCACCCACATGGCAGCTCACAACTGTAACTCCAGTTCTAGGGGATCCTACTCCCTCACACAGACATATATGCGTGCAAAACACTAATGCACATAAAATAATTATTAAAGATTTATTTTAAATTTTTGTATAAATATATGCTAAAAAAAAAAAAAACTTTTTAGAAGGCATGAGGAAGGGACAAAATTGTCCCTGTTAGTAAGAGGACCTGACTAACTCCATTTTGAGACTGGGTACAAAGCCAGGCCAAAGTTTTTGCCACCCTTCCCCTTTCCTGCTTGATGAGTTCCTGAGAACAAACAAAACCACAGGAGATGGGCAGCCAATCAGCAACTGCCCCGACATCTGGCCTGGAGCTATATGAGGTGACTGTGCCTTCCCTGAGATCAGAACCAATCAGGTACATAAACCCATCCAATCCTGGTGAGGATTGCCAAACCTCGACTGGAAATCCCCTACCTGTCTTTAAAGGGAGCCTTTGGCTTCCTCTCAGGGTCGCCATTTTATAATATGGTTGACTCCTGCATGCAGGATTCTTGCTTTCTAGAAATAAAAACACTCCAGCCAATTCCATATGTAAGTGGTGCTCTAAGTGCAGCTATTTTGGACTTAACAATTATTGGGCTGAGAAGTTTGCGTCAAAGAATATGTTGCCTAGTAAGTGTGAGGTGGGTTCAACCTCCTCTCTGAAGAAATGTTATATATTTTTTTAAAGATTTATTTACTTATGTATTCAGTGTTCTGCCTTCATGTATACCTGCTCACCAGAGAGGGCACCAAATCTCATTTTTAGATGGTTGTGAGCCACAATATGGTTGCTGGGAATTGAACTCAGGACCTTTGGAAGAGCAGCCAGTGCTCTTAACCTGTGAGCTATCTCTCCAGCCAGAAATGTTATATCTTAAAAGATTATATGATCGTGTACATGGAAATCCAAACTTATCTGTACAGAGATGGTTAGAATTGGGATTTTAACAAATTTGCCAGCTAAAAGAGTGACATTAAATGTTTCTAAATAGTAAGGCTAGAGAGAGAGCTTGGTGATGAGAGAGTCCCCGCACCCACATGGCAGCTTCCAACCATCTGTAACTCCAGTTCCAGGAGCTCTTCTGGCCTCTGTGGGCACCAGACAGTCATGTACATGTACAGTCACGCAGGGAAAATACTCAGACATACATAAAGATAACTTTTAAAAATACAAAAAAATTCAGTATCATCAGTAATTAAAAATACAATTTAAGAGTTAGGAAGACTCTTCAGGCAAAAGTGTTTTCCACCAACCTGAGTTCCATCCCCGGGACCCACATGGTGGGAGAAGAGAACCGGTTTCAGCAAGTTGTTCTCCAACATCAATACACTCACTGTGGTATGCTCTCCAACCCCTCCCCATGCAAAAGAAATAGATGAAATTTTAAAATTAAGTATATATCAAGACATATACTTAATCAAGATACATCTCAATAAAAAGTCATCACATACTGATGACAGAAATAAGGGCCCCAGTTGATGGCCGGTGGTATGTAGAGCATGTGGCACAAGCACATAGGAAGTGGAAGTTACCCCCATGGACCCTTTGAGAAATGGACGCTGTACACTGGAAAAGACATCAATAGGCTGATTAGCAGTATTTATAACAGCAAGAGAAAATTGCACCTAAATAACAGTAAATTTAAACCTAAATTAGGGTAGAATGACAGGCATGTTAAAATGTTCCTACAGTGCGGCTCAAACACTAGATAAATCTCAGAAAGTTTTTTACAGAATACTGTAGAAGAATCCATCTCATACAATGTATGCCTGGCTGGCCTGGAATTCAGAGAGATCCATCTGCCTCTGCTTCCTGAGTGCTGGGATTAAAGGGGAGAGTCACAGCATACCTTGGTGGTAACCAACAGCCTTTCAGCTGAATTTAAGACCCTCTCAACATCAGGGAAACTGCCTGGAAACCTAGCCAACCTCTCAGGGCTAGAGTGAAGTCATGGCTCTTGGAGAACTTACGTCATTTTACTAAACAAGCATCATCCCTACCTACAGTCTAAATATTTGTCCTTAGGCCAACAGATAAATGCAGTTCTTACCCCTAGTCAAGGAAATTTCTCTTTGCAACAGAGACCATTACAGAAAGCCACAACCAGTCAAAACGCTGAGTTGTGGAGCCCAGTCCCAACCAAGAGATCTACACCACAACTGCACCTAAGGTCATCCAGAAGAGTAGGCGAAAGATTGCAAGAGCCAGAGGGAGGGCGTTAGCGTGAGGTTGTGTCTGCTAGTGAAGTATTACCAACATAACAGTGAGACTGCATAAACATGAGCTGAGCAAGAACAGGCTGAACAACTACAGACATGCTGAAGTGGGTGGGGAAAGCCCAGGGGTCCTCAACCCTACACAAAGAACTGCAGGAAAATAAGGAGTGCCTGGGGCTAGCCTGGAGGGGCTAGCCTTCCCCAGCGAAGGGGCACACCAATTGTTTCTCCAATACCAAACGGCCATCCCTGAAAACATACAAGTAACACTGTCCATACTGAACAGCTTTTATTTATGCATTTAGGGATATATATGTGTATACATATACGGATGGAACAGCAGTTAATGAAAAAAGAGGCAAAGAACTTGAAAGAGCAAGGAGGAGTGTATGGGAAGGTTTGGAGGGAGGAAAGGGAATGGGGAAATGATATCCTCTCAAAAGAAATGAAAGAAATAAGTTCTTTTACTCATGTGCATTCGTGTAAGAGTGTTGGATCCCATGGAACTGGAGTTACAGACAGTTATGAGCTGCCGTATGGGTTCTGGGAACTGAACCCAGGTCCTCTGGAAGAACAGCCAGTGCTCTTAACCTTTGAGCCATCTCTTTACCCCCTATTTTCCTTTTTAAAAAAGAAAATACAGTTGGGCAGTGACGGCCCACGCCTTTAATCCCAGCACTCAGAAGTCAGAGGCAGGAGGATCTCTGAGTCGCTGGCCAGCCTGGTCTACAGAGTGAGTTCCAGGATAGCCAGGGCCACACAGAGAAACCTTGTCTAGAAACAGACAAACAAAAAAAATAAAGAAAGAAAGAAAATACTAGAAAAAAAAATGTAACTTGGAGTTTGTTAACATATATTTATACTTGAACAAAACTTGGCAAATTTTCCAAAAACTTTTACCTTCCAGGATATACTTTCAACCATGAAAATTATCTTTATTTGACACCTAAATCCAATGATAATAAACTACAAAAGAACAAAGGGGAGGGGTGGGGGCTGCTGCCATGGCTGGCTAAAATAATACTTTTTGGCGTATTTCATATTTCCATATTGTAAAGACATATTTCGCCCACGATAAAGTTCATGCATTTGAATTGTACTAATGATGGTATCTCTCCGTGGTCGGGCACACTTAATATGTGCAGGGCCCTGGGTTCAATCTCTGGCACCAACAAAATTAGTACATTCTTTAATGGCTTCGGTGTTCTAAGGTATAAAGCATTTAATTTTAGGATATTTTCTTTTTTCTGTTTCTCTTTTCTTGAGTTCTTTTTAAAAACTTTTCTTTTAATATTTATTTATTATTTAGACAGTATTTTGCCTGCATCTATGCCTGCAGGCCAGAAGAGGGCACCAGATCTTATTATAGATGGTTATGAGCCACCATGTGGTTGCTGGGAATTGAACTCAGGACCTTTGGAAGAACAGTCAGTGCTTTATAACCTCTGAGCCATCTCTTAAATTAATTTCTAGTGTATATGTGGCGGGGGGCATCACCTGCATGCAGTGTTTATGGAGGAAAAAGAGCGTGTCAAGCGCTCTAGCCCTGGAGACACAGCTGGTGAGCGGCAGGTGCTCTTCACTGAGCCCAGCCTCCACTAAAGTAACCCCATAAGGGTGAGCTGTCACCCCGTGCTGTTCTTTTCCCAGGCCCTGGTACCCAGGCACTAATCCTGCTTTCTGTCTGCACTGCACCAGTGAGCAGTCTCCATCTCAGAGGCCCTGGTTCTTGCTTGGTTTGGTTTTGTAGCCCAGGTTATCCTTGAGCCACTAGGACAACCTGGAACTTCTTATCCTCCTGCCTCACTCCCTGTGTGCTGGGACCACAAGTGTGCTCTGCCATGTCTCTTTTGTTCAGTATGTGTCAATCTAATCATTTACAAAGCTCCAACTAATGGACTCTTAATTTGTTTATATATTTTCCCTAAGTCTCTACATATGGCTTAGTGATAATCCAATTATGTCTTTTAAATTTAAAAGCGGGGGCTCTTACTTGCTTAAAGGATGTTGGCAGCTTTGTGTTTTCAGTGCAGTCATCTCTACAATTAAAGGCTGTAAAAAAAAAAAAAACAGGCCCACCATAAAGAGTTTGGGGAGCATCCATGAATGTGAAGGATTCAATCTGTGGTTGTTTAATTTGTATGAACTGGCAAGTTCATATTTTTGCCTGTTGCAGCAAAATTTGTTATTTGTGATTTGAAATTCTCCTTGAAGTGAGTCACGTGCCCATACCTCTGCTAACATTTCAGAACAAGGAGCTTGGATTCTAGCTGTGATGGGGACTGCTGTGGTCTTTGTGGATGCCAGCAAATCATTCCGAATTTGGGCAGTGTGCCTCCGACCTCAGTAGGTTTGTCTAAATTAAGAATTCAGGCTAATATTTTGAGTATCTTCAGTCTGATGCTTTATATCACGTTTCATCTGGAGGCTCAAACTGACACACATTAACCTATACATCTTTAAACCTTTGCAAAATTATACTTGATATGAGCTTGATACGAAACTACCTTATTACAGTTCAGAAGCTGGCAAGTGTAGTGTTTCCATGGAAACCTTAATGTAATATTCCCTTGCTTTCATTTAAATTTCATTTTTAATATTGCATTAACATTTTTGCATTTAATGGATAGATATTTGAATTAATATTGAAGTGCCCACTCTAATATAAGTAAAATATAAGAAATGAAAATGTGATTTTTCTTCTGAGGAACAAATGAACATGTGATCCAAGATGATGTAGAAATAACAGTCCTTGACTTTTAAATTACTGGGTTCCATTCATTTATTTCAGAACTTCCGAAGGGTTCCCTGTGAAAGATGAAGGAATGTTTGTGGATGGCTAAACAGCTCATGTCTTTAAGAGCTCCAGTGCGATTCCTAGTTCCTGGAGCCTGGCTGGACAGTAATTCCCTGTGCCCTGATTTATTCTACATTTTCTGACTAGGTGGCTTCTAATGGCTCCTTTTCTCTGTAAGTCCTTATTTGCTGCCATTTATAGGGTGATGCACTTTATCTTATGTGAAACAGCAGTTATATTACTGAGTAGGGCTCATCTGTTTGGACCCATTATATAAGATCCAGCATATCACAGATAACTCACAGGACACTCTGCATAAGGTTGTAAGTAGTTTTGAAAATCTAAACAAGTAGGGTTGGGAGAGAAGGCTCAGGAGGTAAAGTGCTTGCTGTGCAAGTAAAGGACTGAGTTTGGTACCCAGCACCCACTTACAAGCTGGGCACAGTGGCCACCTCTGTAGTCCCAGCTGTGGAAGTGGAGGGAGGCAGGTAGGTTCTGAGGAGCAGCCAGTCTAGCCAAAATGGTGAGCTCAGGTTTAGTGAGAGACTTTGTCTCAAAAATAGAGTGGAGGGGCTGGGAGATGTGTCAGCAGTTGTCCTTACAGAGGACCAGCGGCCAACTCCTAGCATGTATATGGCAGCTCACAACCATCTGTAACTCCAGTTCCGGGGATCCAATGACCTCTTCTGCCCTCCATGGGCACTGAATTCAGGTGGCACACAGAAAAACATCTATACAAAACATTCATACACATAAATGTAATTAATTGGTTGATTAATTAATTAATTAAAAACCAAGTGGAAAGTAATGTAGAAAGATACTGAGTGTTATTTGTGGCTTACACACACAAACACACACACACACACATACACACACTTGCATATGCCCATATGGACACAATAAATAAATCTAAAAATAAGTAAAAAAAACAACAACAACAAAACTAAGTAAAATTTCTTTGGAAAAAAAAAAAAGAAAAGCTAAATACATATTGTAGTGGTTTGAATAACAATGGTCTCATATATTTCAATGCTTAGTCATCAGAGAGTGTGGCACTACTTGAAAAGGATTAGGAAGTGTGCCCTTGTTGGAGTAGGTCTGGTCTTATTGGAAGAAATGTGTCACAGAGGTGGTAAGCTTTGAGGTTTCAAAAGCCCAAGCTGGACCCAATATCACTCTCTTCCTGCTTCCTCCAGATCCAGAACTCTCAACTCCTCCAGCACCGTGTCTGCCTGTGTGCCACCATGCTCCCACCATGACGATAATGGACTAAACCTCTGAAACTGTAAGCCATCCCCGACTAAATGTTTTCCTTTATAAGAGTTGCCGTGGTCATGGTGTCTCTTCACAGCAACAGAAGACTGACTAAGACACGCATAGAAAATTTGCAGTCAGTGGAGTCAATGGTTGCAGTGAACACTTGGGTGTCAGTAGTCCGAAGTTCATGATGGACACTGACAGATGCCTGGGATCCCATCATGTGGGATGCTAAGGTAGGAGGATTGCCTATGGAGTACCAGGACAACGGGCTCGTACCAAGACCCTTGATTCTTTCGGAATACAACAATGAGTGTCATTTAATCTCATGTGTGAAACAGAAACTGAGTTAAGATTATGGTATTTCTTTTTACATTCTTTCTCTCTAAAAGAAATTTGGGAAATCCTTTTGGCTTTTTAAATTTTTTTATTATTAAGTTAATGGTGAATTATTTAATTCCTGCTTGCACTCTCTAGGTCTACAGGTAGCTGTAGGTGGAGCAGAAAGAGGAAGGAAGCCAGCAGTGTGGCAGGAGGGGAGCGTAAGCTTCGAGTGGCAGACAGGGCAGGCGTAGGTCAAGCTGGGGGCATAAGAAAGACTCCCACCCATGACCCCACTGGTAAAACTGCACATTCATCCAAAAGGAAGAGAGACCCAACAGCAAACCCCGCTGCAGGCATTTCCTGCTCAAGAGCAACTGCTTCGGGATGGGGTCCCCAGGTCCAGCCACCACTGCACGCAAAGCTGTGGTGGATGGGGGCTGGACCAGGTCTGAGGCCAGACTGCATCTTGGCAACCTCATCGACACAATGCTGGCTTAGCTAGTTATGGAGTCATGGAGACTTGCACCAAGGTTCCAGAAAGTCTTTGAGGCTGGGCCAGATACGTCAGGGCTGCTTTGTCTCCTCCTGCTGAAGGGGCTATGCCTAGAGGAAGCTTCGCTCGTGCTCTCTCTTCCCTCTGTCTTGCATCCGCACTTCCCACTTCAAACGTTGTTCACACGGAAGCATCTCGTGTCTTTCCTGGAGAACACAGGTCAAGACAACTCATATGTAAACATCTTTTTCATACAACTGTGTTTAATTCCTTAGGTTAAATTCCCAGAACTGTTACTGCTATTTGAGATCATTTTTAGCCAAGCACAGTGGTACATGCCTGTAACCTTAGCACTTGGGAGAGGAGACAGGGAGATTGACACAAATATGAGTCTAGACTGGGCTACACAATGAGACTGTGTCTTAAATGAACAAACAAAGACCACCTTTTTCCAACTTGTAAATAATTATGTGTTTTATATTCTGGTAATACATGTTAATTGCAGGCATTTTACAGAACAAAGAAAAATTAAAATATGAACTCCCTTGTTGCGTCTCCTCTCAGGTTTTCTTAAGCATTACAATGGTTTGAAACAACTTGGGGAGGGCTGGAGAGGGCGCACAGTGCCCTCCCAGATACCCAAGTTCAATCGTCAGCACCCAGGTCAGGCAGCTCACAGCTGCCTGTTACTTCAGCTCTCAGGGTTCTGATGCCCCTGGCATCCAGAAGCACCCCACACATGCACGCCAACCCACACAGCCACGTAATTAAAAATAATGGTTTTACAAATGTTTAAAAACAATTATTCCCCTGGCTGCTTCCAGAATCTCCCGCAAGAGAACAAAACAATAAATCAAGTCCAGTTCTGTCATATCCTAGCAGGACATTAGCTGTCCGCTGTAGGGGCACTTGTTTCTCTGTGATAACAATGTTTCGGGGAGGGTTAGACTAGCCTGGAAGTATATCCGTGTTAAACATGGAGACAGACTAAAGGCTCATACACACACACACACTCACTCACACACACACACGCACACACACACATACACACAGGCAATAGTGAGTAATGTTTAAAATATTTTATCAGGTTTATGGTGGTTTGAATGAAAATGTCCCCATAGGCTCACAGGGAGTGGCACTATTAGGAGCTGGGACCTTGTTGGGGAACCTGTGTCACTGAGGGTCGGCTTTGAGGTCTCAGATGCTCAGGCCGGTCCCAGCGTCTATCCCTTTCTCTTCCTGCTGCTGATTCAGATGCAGACCTCTCAGTTCTTTCTCCGCATCTGCCTGCGTGCCACCATGCTTCCTGCCATGTTGATAATGGACTAAGCCTCTGAACTGGAAGCCAGCCCCAGTTAAATGTTTTCCTTTATAAGAGTTGCCCTGGTCATGGTGTCTCTTCACAGCAATAGAACCTAAGTAAGACAGGGCTGGCAGTGCGGCCGAGTTGGTAAAACTCATGCCCAGGCCTTAAGTTCAGTCTCCAACACAGCATAAAGCGGGTACAGTAGCACACACACCTGCAACCCCAACACTCCGGAGGTAGAAGCAAGAAGAGCAGAATTCAGGCCAGCCTGGGTTATGAGAGTCCCTGTCTTCAGTAAACAAACAAAAACCTCCGTCTGTCACATCTTATAAGTTAGCATCCATTTTCTACGTTTTCTAACCGGGGTCATTTTGAGAAGATTATCTACATCAGTCCTTCATTCATTTACAGTCGTTCTCTACAGGGAGCTTTCTGGTCAAACCTATAAAGTCCTTTAAGAGCCAGCTGGCATGGGAGCCGCTCCTGGCTTCCCCTAACTCAAGCCTGACCCAGCCATCATTTCTTTGCGTCCCCATGTGTGCACCTGGCTTTGTATGCAGATTTTCTTATATTATAAATATCTCACATTGGGCCTACAGGGTGGTTCAACAGCCAAGCCAAGTTACGTGAGTCTGATCCCTGGGGCCCGAAGTGGAAGGAAAGACCCAGCTCCCTCAGGCTGTCCTGTGACCACCATACAAGCATGGTGGGTCTCACGCCTACAAAACACACATGCGCGCACACACACACACACACACACACACAATAAATATAACCTTAAAGAAGTCTTTAAAAATATGTTCACAGGTTGGAGAGTTGGCTCAGCAGTTAGCAGCACTTGCTCTTCAAAGGACCTGGGTTCAATTCCCAGGACCACAGATGGTCCATAGCCATCTGTAACTCCAGCTCTAGGGGATCCAATACTCACACTGCATCACATGATGACAGCTACGCGTGCAGGCAAAACACCCACACACATAAAATTGAAAATAAATAATGAGCTAGGCAGTGGTGGCACACCCCTTTTATCTCAGCACTCAGGAGGCTGAGGCCCACAGATCTCTGAGTTTGAGGCCAGCCTGTTCTGTATAGTGACAGCCAAGGTTTCCTAGTGAAGCCCTAGCCCCCACCCCCTTAATTATTAAGGGGGGGCAAAGCCCACAAAATTATTCTTTTATTCTCATTTTGACTTTTGCTTCCAAGTCAGGTTGGCACTAAACAACAGCAAAAGATGCTGCTGTCACAACCATGACTGTTTCCAAATCTCTACTACCTTATTTTTCCTCTTGCATGGCTGAGTATTTTTTTTCTGTTGGTAACCTAGAAAAAGATGGGCCAGAGAGCTTTGCCTGACAGCTCTTTAAATAATCCATCTTCCAGTAACATTTATTAAGCCCCCTGTGTGAAGAACATTACCCCAGAAGGCCCCAGTGAACCCACAATGATATGGGGAGTGGGTTGGCAGAGTTCCATGTCATTTTCGACTAGCATGCTTTTTGGCCAAACAGCAAGGGAAGGGTGAGGAAATGAAGTTAATTCACTAGCGTCTTGCCAGGTAAGCAGACGAAACTCCCAGGGCCTTGGTCTACTTACCATCCAAATGTGATGGGATCCTTTTACATGGTGGCTAGTGCCTGAGTAAGACACTGACAGATCTAGGCCTCAGACCCAAAGCCCAGACACACTGAACTCACAAGAAAACATCTCTTTAAGGGAAAGAAAGCCCCACAAGAGCTACACTGAAGAAGACTATCTCGCTCAGGACAGACACTGATTCTATCCTTCTGTTTAACTTCCATTGAGCTGTTCAAGGTTGAACTCATCTGGGAGTGTAGTTGAACACCCAAAATCCCTGCACTTGAGAGGTAGAGGCAGGAGGATCTGATGCTCAAGGTTGTCCTCAGACGCCCTATCTCAATAAACAAAAATGAAGGAATGGCCTGATCAACTCCTTCATGTCTTGTGATGCTCCCCTGGTCCTCTACACCAAAGCTAACTCCTGCACTTATAGTAGCCTTCCTTTGACACTTACAGACTATCTGTGCTAATCTCCCAGTTCCTGGAGAACTAGTTTTGAATCCTGGGCTCTTAGGGCTTCCTTGGTTTGTTGCTTTATTGCATAGGGTGCGCTCAGTAATCAGTGGCTGTTGGTCGGAGCATTAGGAAGCACACTATTCCTGGCCACGGTAGGCAGAAAACAGTTGTGTGACTGGGGGAAGCTGAATTTACTGGCAAGTGATGCTCTTCACGTCTCCTGAGATCATGGATGGATCCCCCAAGCAGCATTTTTCAGCCGTCCACACCCATTGTTGTTTTCCTGATGCTCCCCATTGCGCTTAAAAACGTAGTGGCATTCGTTTAGCAGAGAGCTTCTGGAACTATTCCTAAACGCTCAATGTGCTATTTAAATTGGACTCATCTAATAAAGACCAGGGTGTGCGAAGAGAAAGAACAAACCTGGCTTCGCATGAGAACATGCATTTTACATTTGGGTGAGTGAGAGGCTTATTAAAGCAACATGTTCTATTCTTCATGCTAAAATCTAATAAGGTCTATTCAATTAAAGTGTTAAGGGCCAGGGCTATGACTCAGTGGTCGAGCCCTTGCCCAGTGCGCAGGAGGCCCTGGGTTCAGTCCTCAGCACGCAGGGGAAGCAGGCATGGTGGTGCCTGCCTGCCTCCCAGTCATAGAAATTAAGGTTAAAATACATATCTTCATATATGTAACACGCGTCTTGGAACTTGGCTCAGAAGAATACTTGTGCTGCATGCAAGGGTCCTGGGTTCAATCCCCAGCACGGCATAAACCAGTCATGGTCACGTATGCGGCTCCAAAGCCCAAGGTCATCGTCATTACACAGCAAGCGTGAGGTGAACTGGGGTGAATAAGACTGTCTCAAAGTGGGGGTGGGGGAGAAGATTGTACGTTAAAAAAGTACAGCGGCAAATTGCAAATACCGGACGCTGAGCTTATGTTTATATGGGGTGTCCCAGACAGACAAGTCAGGAGAGAAAAGCAGATGAGCAGCTAGCTGGGAATGAGCTCAGGAGAAAATGGAAAGTGACTGCCACTGTGTACAGGATTTCTTTTGGGTGAGGAAAATGGAAGATAAACCATGGCTTCCGCACGGTGAAAACCCTCAGCTCCTAGAGTTATGGGCTGTATTTATTCACCTGCACTATTTTTGATACTGAAGATCCAACTAGAGTGAACCCCCTTGAGGTAGGTGACTACTGTCTCCATGAGGCTGTTGGAATTTGAGCAAGAACAGGAGAAGAAAAAACACCTAACTTTCAGAGATGCTTGGTGCCAAGCGGCTTTCTCTGAGCCACGCAAGTGCCAGCCCGGGACATTCAGCTGTGCCCCTTCCCCGAGATCACACCCTCGCCTGGAGAAGTGGCAAGGATCCCACGTGCCTCGCCTGAGTATCCAGACCCTCTCTATCAGTTGGCGTGACCTCAGGGAAGGGCTAGAGTACACAGGCCGGGAAGCCTAGCGGAGGAGGAAGCCCTCACCCCTGTGGGTAGACTTCAGTGTGAGCCTTTCAGGAAGGAGCTCACACAGGCACAGAGAAGTAACCCTTCAGGCATGCTTTGTTAGGAAGCCCAGAAGACGCATTGGTTTCCCACAGTGAATTTTTTTTTTTTTTTTTTTTTTTTTTTTTTTTTTTTTTTTT
>NW_026592118.1:12012524-12079098 GCF_907164565.1 Psammomys obesus
TTTTTTTTTTTTTTTTTTTTTTTTTTTTTTTTTTTTTTTTGGTTGGGGGCAGAGGGTGCGAAGGAATTTTTGTTAACACTTGGCTTCAGTCAAATGCAGAGGAGGCCTGTGCAGGATTTAAATTTCTGAGTTGCCCTCCAGGAAGAATGAATGAAGTCCTCTCTGAGGTCCTCTGAGCATGACTAGGACTCCCCAATTCCCGGCTTTGCCACTTAAGCCAGTTTCTTCTCTCTCTCTTCCCCCTTCCTGTGTGTCTGAGCATGAGCGTGTGAGCATGTTCCTGTGGTGAAGTGCCTGTGATGGAGACAAGAGCTCAAATCCTTCTTCCTCAGGCCCTCTGCATCCCTAAGCTCTCTCATTATACAAGGTGTTACACTGTAGTCCAAGCTGGCCTGAAACTCACTAGGTGGGTTTTTGCCCGGTCTTGCCTCAGATTTGTGGTGATCCTCCTGCCTCGGCTTCTCAATAATCTGTGCATGCGTGTACACGTGTGTGTGTACATGTGTGTGTACCTGGTGTGTGTGTGAGCAAGAAAGGAATGTATATACAAGGTGTGTATATGTGATCTCATTCCTGTGTGAACGTAGCGACGTGCATGCCATAGTGCTTTTGTGGAGGCCCTAGGACAGCCTTCCATCTTGCTTGAAGCAGGCTGTTTTCAAGCTGGCCCTGTATCTGCTGAGGAGTCTCCTCCTCCGGCCTCCCATCCCCCCACAGGAACACGGGGCGGCGGCAGATGCTCTTGCCACAGCCTCCAGCTTCTGTGTGGCTCTGGAGACTTGAACTCGGGTCTTCACGCTTGCACAGCCAGTGCTTCTATTTACTGAGCTGTCCCCCCACCCCTAACCCTCTTTTAGAATCGTTTACCATCAGTTCTCCAGTCTGTTGTCCCTTCTCCTCACAGCGTGGGCTGAACATTTGGAAATCTAGAATCCTACTTACTGCAAAGGAAACCATGGCTTTTTATTGTTTTAATTTATTTTTTGTATGTGTGTGAGTGTTTTACCTTCATGTGTGTATATGCATATATGTACCATGTTTGTGCCCAGTACCAGAAGAGGTTGTGAGATCCGGTGGAACTGGAGTTAGGGATGGTTGTGAGCCTCAGTGGGAGCTTACAACTGAACTTTGACCCTCTGCCTGAGCAACTGGTGCTCTTAACTACCAAGCCGTCACTCCAGCCTGAAACCATGGCTTTAGAAAGATTCTGTGTTCATTAGAAAGAATGAGAGAGTTCAGATAAGGGCTCTGGAATCAATAATGCTGGACAAAAAAAATAGTCAGGGAGCTGTGTGCTGCCAATGAAGGTGAAAGATAGGAGTGTTTGGGAATCTCCTGTCACTTCAGAGCCCCCGTGTTAGCCCGTCTCACTGCCAGGGCTCTGCCTGCAGGGGCTTCTTGAAAAACCCATGTTAAAAAAAATACATGGGTTTTGAAGGTTCAAGAACTCTGAGGATCTGAGTGGTTAGAATTCTCCACATTAACTGTATTAAAGGCAAGTGTGAGAACAAACGTGTCAAACCTAAGCGTGTTCTCCTCGCTGGCGAGGACTATATAGGAACCTCCCTGGGCTTCTGAGTTTTTGTTTTTGGTTTTGTTGTGTTTTGTTTTGTTTTGTTTTGTTTTTAATTGACACAAACCTAGACACCTGGGAAGGGAGAGCCTGAACTGAGCTGAGGGCGTATCTTCGAGTTTTCTTTATTGCTAATTGATTCAGGACAGGCCGTGCCTGGGTAGGTGGGCCTGCTCTGAAGGAGAAAAGCAGCCCAGCAAACCAGGGAGAGCAAGCCAGTACACAGAGTCCCTCCATGGTCTCCGCCTCCAGGTTCCTGCCTTGGCTCCTGTCCTGGTCAGTTGTCTGTCAACTTGACACAAGCTGGAGTCCTCCGGGAAGATGGAGCCTCAGCTGAGAAAATGTCTCTGTCAGATTGGCCTGTGGGCAAGCGCTTGTGTGACATTTTCATGATTGATGTGATGGGCCCAGCGGCTGTGTGTGGTGGTCTTGAGCTGTACAGGAGAGCAGGCTGAGCAAGCCCCGGGAAGCAAGCCAGGATTCCTCTGTGGCCTCTGCATCAGCCCCTGCCTTGACTTCCCTTCATGATGGGTGATAAACCCTTTCCTCTCCAAGCTGCTTTGAGTCACTGTGTATCCCAACAGCACAGATACAACTGGAACATTTACCCTTCAGTAACTGGGCACCATTATCACTGTTCCCTCCTACCCAGAGTTCCAGTTGAGGGAAATGAACTGAGCCACACCTCATTTGCAGGAAATTTACAAAGCTGGAAACAGATGAGAAGAGAAGCGTAGAAAGTGGCAGGGAGAACAGTGCTGGTTTCATACTTGGCTGGTGGCCTGCAGAGGCAACTGGCAAGGGGGAGCGGGGAGGGTTACTTTGGTTCATGGTTAAAGGGGATCCAATCCTCCTTGAAGGCATGGGGCAGGAGCGGCTTGCTGATAGTTCTGGGGACCAGGGCTGGCAGGGTGGCCTGAAAACCTCAGGGCCAGCACCTTAGTCACCGACTTCTCCAGTGAAGCTCCACCTCCTAAAGGTTTTAAACTCAACCCCAGGCCCACCACCAGCTGGAAGCGGACGTTTCAAACACACTGCCCCATGGGGGACCTTTTGATTTCAAACCACAGCTAGCTGGAAGGAAGGTAACTGGACGGAATCACTGGCAAGTTCTTCTCTTGATCAGTCACTGATTCCTGGGTCTTGTCTTCAGGGTGCTCCTGCAGCCTGTCCCAGGGCAAAACCCTTCAGGGAGTCCTAGGAGTTCCCTGCAGAGCTTTCAAGTCATCACAGGTCTAGACTGGAAATTACTAACTTGGGGAAAATATAAATTAGAACATTTTAACAACATTTCAGTTTAATGGGGCTGGATGAGGTGGTGCACGCCTATAATTTAGGCCAAGACAGGAAGATCAAGAGTTCAAGGCCAGCCTGGGCTACACAAGTCCCTGTCTCAGGAGGGCAAGAGGTGGTAGTGCCATCTTTCCGCCTTCGGTTAATCTTGCTCCCTGACATATTCCACCACTCAGGAGGCAGAGGCAAAAGAATTACTGCCAAGTTTGAGGCCAAGCTGAGCTATAGCAAGACTTTAAAGAAGGGGGTCTGGAGAGACAGCTCAGCAGTTAAGAGCACAGGCTGCTCTTTCAGAGGACCTGAGTCCAGTTCCCAGCACCCACCTGATGGCTTACAACCATCTGTAACCCCAGTCCCAGGAGATCCAATGCCCTCTTTTGGCCTCTGCACAGACCTATATGCAGACAAAATACCAAAAATATACACATAAAATGTTAAATAAAGAGGGCTAAGGAAAGGAAGATCGCTGTGTCATTAGGGGGCAGAAACAGGCTTCTTTTATTCAAACCATAATGGGGGGTATGGATACCATGGTGAAAGGGGAGCCTTGACGGCGTTTCACAGTTTGGTTTCCAGTGAAGCTGGCAGTGTGGGCAGAGCCCTGTGTAGGAGCCTGGTTAACTGGTGTTTGTGTCCTCCACACCCTATCAGGAGGCAGCCTCACCGCCTGCCCAGGCTTTCCCTAATGGATTTCCATTTCTATCGATTGGGGACTTAGATGCTGGCTAGCAATTAGTCCTAATCAGGCAACAGGATTTTCCTAGGGGGCTGCCAGCTAGCCTAATCGCTGGCAGCTGTGGGGAAGCTCAGCTACCCAGGACGAGATGTTAACCCCCAGCTTCCCGGGCTCCACCTAGACTAGATCTCAGATCTCGCAGAATTTCTCCAAGTGTGAGACACTTCATGAGGAAGAAGGCCCACAACCCTGCCCCGAGGCAGGGAGCCCTTCACAGAAAAGGGAAGCAGGATTAGAGAAGGTTAACTTACAGAGGTTCTCAAAGCTCAAACAAATAGTAACAATGTGTTATCATCTCATTCTCTGCTTTCTACTTTTCCTCCCATCTCCTTTTTTTCTTAATTGTGAATGTGTGTGTGTGTGAGAGAGAGAGAGAGAAGGAAGGAGAGAGAGGGGTGGGGTATGCATGTGTGGCTACTCTTGTGCTGAGAAGGTATAAGCCGAGGCCATGTCCTTCCACCCTTCTCTACCTCCTCCTTTTTTTTTTTTTTTTTTTTTTTTTTCCTTTTTCTTTTTTGAGACAGAGTCTTGATGAACCTGAAGCTGGCTGGCCAATAAGCCCTGATCCACCTGTTTCTACCCTGTGTGCTGGGGTTACAACACTTACTTCTAGGCCTAGTTGTTTAAAGTTTTTTGTTTTGTTTTCTTGGTTGGTTTGTTTGTTTGTTTGTTTGTTTGTTTGTTTGTTTGTTTGAAACAGTGTCTCTCACTGTGGCCCTAGCTCGCCTGAAACTCTCTGTGTAGGCCTTGAAGTCAGAGATCACCTGCCTCTGCCTCCAGAGTACTGGGATTAAAGGAGTGTACTATCATACCCAACCTCCTCCTCCTCTTCCTCCTCCCCCTCCTTTTCGTCTTCCTCCTCTTCCCTTCTTTCCTCCTCCTCCTTCCCCTCCACCTCCTCCTCTTCTTTCTTCCTTCTTCCTCCTCTTCCTCTTCTTTCTTTCTTCTTCCTTCTCTCTTCTTTCTTCCTCCTCTTTCTTCTCCGCCTCCATCTCTTCAAATGCCAAGGAGTGACCAGGACCTTGTAAATGCTAGACAACCATTCTACCACAAACACCCCCTACCTATCTGTTGTGTGCGGTGTTTTTGTTTTGTTTTGTTGTTTTGACAGAGCATTTTAACACTTTTGTGTGTCTCTGAGGAGTGTCTGTGTATTTGCATGTATGTGGGAACACATGTGAAGGCCAAGGTTGTTTTCAGTTGCTCTTTCATCTAATTCACTGAGGCAGGGTCCCTCGCTTGATCCCTGAGCTCAAGGACATACCTACCCTAGCTGGCTCCTGGGATCCCCTGTTTGTCTTGTGAGTGCTGGAGTCTCTGTTGCCTCCCTGGCACTTATATGGGTTGCTCCAGCATTTGTGTCCTTGTTTATTTTATTTTGCATGCGTGAGGGTGTACACGCCATAGCACACGTGTGGTGTGTGGTGGCAGGAGCGCACTTGTAGAGGTCAGAGAGCAACTTAGAGCATCAGTTCTCTTTCTGATGTGTGGGTTCTGGGAAGCAGCCCCGAGCCCTCAGGCAGCAGATGCGTTTGAAAACCAGCTCGCCCATTCCTGCCCTGAGAATTTTTGGGCAAATCCTAGACAATACTATTTCACTTAGAAGTACTTGGGTGCATATTTGAACTACAGTTCAAGATGTTTTTAAAAATAGAATCGCACTGTCTTTGCTACAGTTAGTGTTGCAGAGCGTTCATGACATCCCCAGAATTTGTTTTTGTTGGTCTGAATCAGGAGCTAATCACGGTTGTCCTGGTTTTAGTCTGAGAGGCAAGAGCTCATTCTATTGCAGTCTAGCTTTACCGTCTTCCTTTGTGTGTTCCTCCACCTCCATGTTTGTATAAAATGGACTGTTACCATACTGAAATGCCTGAGGCTGGGTGACTTATGGAGAGCACAGAGTTGTTTAGCTGCTGGTCTTAGAGACTAAAAGTGTCAAAATAGCATAGCACTAGCATTGATAAAGACCCCTAGCTGTGTCACCTTGTGGCAGATGACAGACGTCATCACTCACTCCATGTTATAGGAGAGCACATACCAAGAGAAAATAATCCTCTGGCTAGACAGAATGACACAGGGAGGAAAAGGGGCCAGGGCCAGTTCTGCTCCTTTTATGACAACTCTCATAAGCACTATCCCATCCTCAAGGCACAGATGGCAAGAGTACACACTTCCAGGGACAACATCCCAACAACCAAAAAGCTTCCCCCTAAGCCCCACCTCTTAAAAGGTCCCACCTCCCAATTCCTCACATGGAGGACCAAGCTCCCCAAACCTGAGCTCTATGGGAACAAAATCAAACCATAGCACCATCCTCCCTCCATGGCTAGTGCTCACTCACCATGCAGGAAGCATTTGGTGGTCCCCGAGTCACAACTCATTCCATGTCACCGAAAATCTAAGTCTAAAGTGTCCTCTGAGCACTAAGATGGATTCTTCCCATCTGCGATTCCCTCTTTCACAGTGCTGTGCTGGGACCAAGACAGGACAAGCATTCCTGATAGAGACAGTAATAAAGAGGACAGAAGTCAGCAAGACAGACAGACTTGAAATCTTAGAAGTCCCCGACCCAACATTCTTCACAGTGGTGAATTGTAGCTCTACTGGTTGCCTAGATGACCACAGCCTCCAGCTCTCTCCTGTGCTCTGTGCAGGATTAGCCTCATGCAGACACCACCACTGCCAGCACAACACTGCAGCAGAGAACAGCAGCTCCAGGCCACCAAGGGTTTAGGTGATGAGCCCATGGTGGGTGCGAGGGGCCTTCCCACAGACCGAGTGGGGAGGACAGCCACGGTACCTTTGCAGGTACAATTAGAAAGGCAACCCCACTCTTTGGCATCAGTTTTCTCTTTACTTAATTTTCTGTTCCTAATACAGTAGTGCCACAGGCTGGGTGTGTTATTAAAGAGAGAGGTTTGCTTAGGCTTATGATTCTAAGGTCTAGAAGTCACAATTGATGATAGCCTTGTGGCTGACAGTACCAGAGTCACCTAGGGCATTACAGGTTGTGTGTGTGAGTGTGTATGTATGACAAGTATGTGCATATTGTATGTGTACATGTTTTGTACATACATACATATGTATGTATGCATGTATTGTATGTATGTGTGTGTGTGCCTTCTGGTCTCTGTTTCCTATAAAGCCACTGGGATTCTTTCATAGAAGAGCCTCTCTGATAACTTTAATCTTGTCACCTCTATGGCCCCATCTTCCCAGTAGCCTTCAGTGGGGACTGGCTTTCACCATGAGTGTTGGAGGCAGCAAACCACGCAGCCACAGCAAGGGATAAGGCCTGAAGCTTCTCAAGGACAGGCTCTGAGGCTCTGTTCTGGCCAGTGCTTTGTACATGCTGCTGGGAACTGCTTTGGGCTCTTTAGAGGAACAAAATGTCTCAGTGCCTGACTGATGTGAGCGCCGATCCTGGTGGGTCTTCGGCGAGGCTCCCCTCTGGCACTTCATCACATGCCTTGAGCAGATGCCAGCAGGCATGGCTTTGCTTGGTGCTGTGCTATCTGACACTGGTACACTGGCTAAGGTTCTCCTGTAAATAATTATCTACACTTCGAGTTTGGAAAAGCAGCACCAATGTCTTCCCTCCATTCTGATCTATCACCGCAAGTATATAGGAACTTAGCTTTAAAAACTGGACACGGACACAGGCAGCTCTAGCACCCAGGAAACCAAGACAGGAGGATCACAAATTTGAGGCCACCAGGATCTACAGAAAGAGTTCTAGGCCAGCCTCAGCTGTATGGTGAGAACCATCCCCCCCCAAAATCAAACAAGCCAGGTTGTGCACACTTTTAATCCCAGCACTCAGGAGGCACAAGCAGGTGGATCTCTGAGTTTTAAGCCAGCCTAATTCACACAGTGAGTTTTAGGACAGCCAGGGCCATACACATAGTGAACCCCTGTTTAAAAAAGAAAAAAAAGTCAAAACAAGAGAGTATGCAGTTCCACTCTGAGCTCTGCGGGCTTGTGTCTGGAGTGTGTCTATATGGCCATTCTGCTTCTCTAACGCTGAAATATTTCTGGGCTGAATAGTAGTACATCTCTGTTGACTGCCCCTTAGCTTTTGACCCACCCTAGTAGCCTTGGAAAGTTTTCTGTCTGGAGCCTGGATGACAGTTTTTTAAAGAGCCTTGTTCACTTCGTCGTTCTGGAGATGACAGGAGTTTAAAGAGATTGAGAGTCTGTGCTGAATTCAAGTTGGGGTCAGCATCCCACAGAAAGGTTCATTGTTCCTCAGTTAACTCAGGTTATTGGTTCTAGGCCACCTCGAGGTTACCGGGATCTCAAGGCCCTCATGTGGATACTGGAGTGTCTGTACATCACTCAGGCCCGTCTTCCTGTGTACTCACATTTCTTACACTCATTTATTCCTGGAGAGCATACACAGTACACAGCACGTGTGGACAACTCTTAGGAGTTACTTCTCTCCTTCCACCGTGTGGGACCTGGGGATTGAACTCAGGAAGCCCGGCTTGGTGACGAGGACCTTTACTCACTGAGCCATCTCACCAGCCCTGCTCCTGTATACTCTAAATGATCCCTAGAATACATAAAATATCTAACATGACATAAACACATATAAATAGTTTTTTTAACTTTTATTCTCTCATACATCTCCAACCTCAGTTTCCTCTCCCTTCACTCCTCCCAGCAGTCCCTGCCCTCATCTCCCCTGTCCCCCAAATCAACTCCTCCTCCATCCCCCCCCCAAAAAAAGATCAGGCCTCCCAGAAATATCCACCGAACATGGCCCAACAAGAAACAGTAAGACAGGGCACAACCCCTTATATCATGGCTGGTCGAGGCAACCCAGTAGCTGGCAATTTACAGCAAGCTGGTAGCCAACATCAAATTAAATAGACAGAAACTCAAAGCAGTTCCACTAAAGTCAGGAACAAAACAGTACCATTTACTCTCTCCAATAATGTTCAAGATAGTAATTGACGTTCTATCAGGAGCAATAAGACAAGTGAAGGAGATACAAATTGTAAAGAAAGGAGTCTAAGTCATTATTTGCAGATAGTATACCTAAGCAACCCCCAAAATTCTACTAGGGAACTTCCATAGCTGATAAACACCTTTAGAGAAGTGGCTGGATACAAAATTAACTCCAAAAAAAAAAAAAATCAATAGCCCTCCTATATACAAATGACAAGTGGGCTGCAAAAGAAATCAGGGAGACAATGCCCTTTACAATAGTTTCAAATAATCTAGAATATCTTGGAGTAACTCTAACCAAGCAAGTGGAAAGCTAGTATGACAAAAACTTCAAGTCTCTGAAGAAAGAAATTGAAGATGATTTCAGAAGATGAAAAGATCTCCTGTGCTCATGGATCAGTAGGACTAACATAGGAAGAATGGCCATCTACCAAAATCTACAGATTCAATGCAATCCCTATCAGAATTCCAGCACAACCCTTTACAGACCTTGCAAGGACAGTACTCAACCTCACATGGAAAATCCATAAGTAATTGTTATACTACTCTGTTCTGAGAGGGAGGTCTATAGAGAAGAGCAAGGTTTTCTTTTCCTGGGTTGATTTTTGCTGTTGTTGTTGGGGTGGTATTTTCTTATTTTGAGACAGTGTCTTGCTATGTAACTGGATGGTCTGGAACTCATCGCGTAGTCCAGACAACCTCAGCCTAGATCCTCCTGCCTCTGCCTCCCTCATGGCTAGAATTACAGGCCTGAGCTCCTTCTGGCTTCTCCAGGACACCACATGCATGTGATATACATACATGCTGGTAAAGAGTTCATACACCATACACAAGATAAATAAATTTTGACTTGGCTCATTTTTTTAGTGTCTCTGATCTGAGGTTGAGGTTAGTGGGGTTTGTGGGATTAGAACCCACAGACACAGACGCTTTGTGAGCTTTTCCCTTCCTATCTCGAGGGCACAAGGCTGTCTTTGTCTCCACATGAGCTGTCTGTCCACTCACTGCTGAGCCAGAGAAGCAATGGCCACCATTGCTTCTCTGCCCCCACCTTATGTCCAAAAGTAAGAATACTTTTATTTTGTTTTGTTGTTTTAAAGCAAAGTCTCAAGTAGCCCGGGCTAGCCTGAAGGTTGTTATATAGTCAATTGTGACCCAGAACTTTTGTTCTGTTTTTGAGACAGGGTTTCTTTGTGTAACAGCCCCGGCTTTCCTGGAAGTCTCTTTGTATAGGAGACTGGCCTCAAACTCTCAGAGATCTGCCTGCCTCTGCCTCCTGGGTGCTGGGACTAAAGGCGTGTGCTACCACACCAGAGCTGAACTTCTTTTTTTATGATTTATTTATTTTTACTTTATATGCCTTGGTGTTTTGCCTGCATGTCTCTGTGTGAGAGTGTGTCAAATCCCCTGGAGGCGGAGTTACCAAAGGTTGTGAGCTGCCATGTGGCTGCTGGGAATTGAACCCAGGTCCTCTGGAAGAGCAGCCAGCATTCTTAACCACTGAGCCATCTCTCCAGCCCAGTATCCTGGGCCTCTGATCCTCCTGCATATACTTCTCAAGTACTGAAATTAATTACAGGCATGTATCATCATACCAACTTATATTTATTTCTTTTAAATGTATTTATCTTGTGTATGGTGTATGCATATCTATCTTATGCATGTGCCTGCGGAAGTCAAAAGAGGGCATCAGATTCCCTGGAACTAGAATTACAGGTGGTTGTGAACCACCATGTGGGGTTGGGAATTGAACCCAGGTCCCCTCCACAAGAGCAACAAGTGCTCTTAACCACTGAGCAATGTCTTAGTCTCATGCATGTTTATTTTTGAGACAAGGCCTCATGTAACCCAGGCTGGCCTCAAATTCATTATGTAGTGGAGGATGCCCTTGATCTTTTGGGAGGAGCATCTACCTCCCAAGTGCTGGGATTGGAAGCATGCATCGGAGCCCTCCAAAATGCTGAGCACACAGTAAGTCTTCAAGTTCCCCTCTGTGCCATTCATTACTAGGTGTTGACTTACTTTTTCTGCCCTACACCAGACTATGTGGGGACTTTCTCTCCCACCCCAGAGACGCATTATCTCCCAGCTAATTTGTAAAGACAGAATGAAATAAACGTCAGTAATTGACTCTGTTCTAAGGAAGCCATGCAGTGAGGAGACGCCCGTGCCTCGAGTAGCCGACTACTTCATTACAGCTCTGTGGCAAGCTGTGGGAGGGAGTGGAGACTGAGAGGAGCCCAGGTAATGGCCCAAACCCTTAAATGCACCTTCAAGGACGCCGCATCCACACATGTGGACCTAAGCAACCAAGCAGGAAGATAAGCACTGAGGAAAGCTTTCCTCTGGCCTTTCACGTGTATTTCTTGTCTTCTCTAAACATTATGACTAGGAGTTTCCTTAGATGAGAACCAAGAAAGACAGTGGTGATGGTTCACCTTCCCTGTCAGGCTGACTGGGTTTGGGATCATGTGGGAGGCACACTTCTGGACCTGTCTGTGCAGATGGCTCCAGACAGAGTTAACAGAGGAGAGAAGGCACACCTTGAAGGCGCACCTTCCGTGGGCTGGGGTCTTAGGTCTGAGCACCAGGGGGCCCTCTCCTGCCTACAGAGACAAAGCGACCAGCAAGCTCACCGTTGGGCAGCTGGAGGCCAGCCACTCTTTCCATGGTCCTGCCTACCACTGGGGGCTGCATGGTCGGACCCGGAGCCAAAACAAGCCTTTCCTCCCCCTGAGCTGCTGCCTCTCAGGTGTCTGATCCCCAGGAATGAGACGAGGAAGGAATACCGCACCCAGCTGAGGCAGAGGCAGACCATCCACGCAGCCACACGGCTGCCGCACCGGCTGTCTTAGCAGTGGGGCTGCAGAGCAGTCAGTGAGCACTGCCAGTCCACACTGAGATCCAGGCCCCGGGCTCGTCCGTGATACCACACCGATTCATCTTCTCTTGCTCATTGGTGAGTGGATCGGCTTGCTGAGAATCTTCTCCAGCCATCTGCAGGACACTCGAGGTAAGGGTCGGGGAGCCCGTCCATCTTAGTTAGATTTCTATTGCTGTGGAGGGACACCATGACCTCGGCTACCCTTCTAAAGGAAAGCATTTAATTGGGGCTGGCTTCCAGTGTCGTTATCATCATGGTGGGAAGCATGGCAGTGTGCAGGCAGACATGGTGCTGGAGACAGAGCTGAGAGCCCTGCATCTTGACTGGCAGGCAGCAGAAGGAGACTGTCACTGGGTATAGCTTGAGCTTATAAGACTTCAAAGTCCGCCTCCACTGTGACGTACTTCCTCCAACAAGGCCACACCTCCTAATAGCCAAGTGTTCAAACCCATGAGTCTATGGGGGCCATACCTATTCAAGCCACCACACCATCCAAATTAGTATAAGAAAGGGGACCCATTTGCTGACACAGAGCGTCCCAGGATAGATCGGATCACAGCTGCAGCTAGATCCAGGGACTGAGCAAAGCTTTGGCACTTTCCCTTCCTGCTGCTATTTCCTGCTTATCTCTGAGACTCTGACACAGGTGTCTTTGTGTGTTTTACACTTAGGTTCTCTGCCCATGCTCAGAAGCACGTGTGGCACACAGGAAACTTGATATTCCCATCCTCAGGCATTCTTAGTCCTAAAGGAAGGCCCATCTATCCAGCTCCAGACCCCTCCCAGACTCCCATTAGCTGAGGTGGCTCATGGGAAGAGCTGCAACCAGGAAGCCCAGTGCTAAGCAGCCCAATATACTGCTCAGGACTAATAGCAGCTCTTTGGGGCCAGAGGACTCTTCCCAAGGTCCCTGTTTAATAATCAGCAGTTGTGAGATCATCTCTGTAAAATGCTTATCTGCCTGTATCCTTAGAGCTCAAGAAGTGGAGTAGGAGGATTCGGATGCTGGCCTATTTGGGGCTAAGTAGCACGTCTGAGGCCATCCTGGCCTGTGTGAGACCCTATCTCAGATAAACAAACAAATGAAAACTGTTTAGCAAAATCATGTGGCACATGTTTGTGAGATCATTTGACCTCATCGAACAACTGTGGGTTTCGGCCTTAACTGCCATCCACCGCACGAAGCAGCGCCCCTGGTGAGGTCTGCAAGCTCACTAACCCTGGCCCAGGACTGGCGTGGCCCCTGCATCTGCAGCAACCACAGGAGCTGGCCTGGCTTCTGGTACCTTCGTGTTTTGTACAGATCTTGGTGTTTACCCCTTTGCACCTGTCATTTGTGACATGGTGTCATTTTCTTTCGTCCTATATTCTTCTGTTTGACAGTTCCCTTCAGTCTGTCTTTCCACCAACTACATTCATTGGGATTTGGTTTTTGGAGTTACACAGAAAGACATTGTGTATCAATTAAATACTGTGATGGTTTGAATAGGTATGGCCTCCATAGATTTATGTGTTTGAATGGTTGGCCATAGGGAGCAAAACTATTAGGAGGTGTGGCCTTGTTGGAGGAGGTGTGGCCTTGTTGGAGGAAGTGTGTTACTGTGGAGGCGTGGCTTTGAGGTCTTCAGCGCTCAAGCTCCACCCAGTGGGAAACACATCCAATCTCCTCCCGGCTGCCGGCTGCCGTAGGGCAAAGATGTAGTTCTGTGCTCCTCCAGCACCGTGTCTGCCTGCAAGCTGCCATGCTTCCCACTATGATAATGATGGACTAAAAACCTCTGAACTGTAAGCCAGCACCAATTAAGTGTTAGCCTTTATAAAAGTTGTCATGGTCATGGTGTCTCTTCACAGCAATGAAATCCCTAACTAGGGCAGAAGTTGGTACCAGGGATGGGGGTATTGCTGTGATAGGCCTGAGCATGCTTTGGTTTGGAAAAATGTGAATTTTGGAACTTCGGATTAGGAAGCAGTGGAATGCTGTAAGTGGGGATTAATGGGCCATCCTAGTAGAAGCATGGAAGACGTGGTGCTGAGGATGATTTGAACTATTGGGACTCAGCTCAAGAGGTTTCAGAGGAAAATTTTAGTGTGTCACCTAGAGATCGTTCTCATGATATTTTGGTGAAGGCATTTTGCCTTTGTCTGAATATTTAATTTCTTTTTTTTTTTTTTTTTTATGTATATGAGTGTTCTCTCTGCATTTACACCTGCCAGAAGAGGGAATCAGTTCACATTATAGATGGTTGTAAGCCACCCTGTGGTTGCCGGGAATTGAACACATGGCCTTTGGAAGAGCAGACAGTGCTCTTAACCACTGAGCCATCTCTCCAGCCTCCTTTTGTCTGAATATTTAACTCAAATTCCAAGCACCACATGACAGCAAGGCCTGTAAACTCAGCACTGGTGGGCAGACATAAAAACAGCTGACCAGGCAGCCTAGCCAAAATGTTGAGCTTCAGATCTGGTGAAAGGCCTTGTCTCAAACAAGGTGTCGAGTGACTGAGCAAGATACTCAGTGTCAGCCTCTGGTTTCCACACACATTGCCACAGGGGAGTGTATACACACACACACACACACATACACAGGCATACAACATACATGCGCACACAAATACGCACATTCATACATACACACATGCACACATACACACTCATACATACACACACATACATATACATAGACTCACACCACACACATACACAGAACAGATTTTAAAACTACAGGCAGATAGGGGGGCGGCCTGTGATCCCAGCACCCCTAAGGCAGAGACAGGGATCCCCAGGGTAAGCTAGCTCTTTTAACTAGATGAGATTGAAGAGCTCTGGGCTCAGCCAGAGACCCAGCCTCAATAAACAAAGTGGAGGATGATTGAGGAAGATACCCAATGTCACCTTCTGGCATCTAGACATGCGCACACCCTCGTGAACCCACATTCATACCTGGGTACATAACACACACATATATACCAAAAAAAATAGTCCTACAGAATTATGTGGGGCCTTGCTGGCTCAGGTTGAAGTCTGACATCTCTGGATAGCCGTTTATTTGCTCTTGGTCTATGATGGTGGACTCCCTTCCCCCCAACCCCCGGGGAGGCCCAACCCCCACCCCCATCTTCTGAGTGATGGGGTAGAGTGATAGGTAAGAACCATCAGATAACCCTCCGGGCAGATTACAGCCAGACCCTTCCCTGACAGGAAAACTGCTCCAGCAAGCATCTGGGAATTCCTAGAAATGCCCCACCCTGCTAAGGAGATCTTAGTCTTCAGCAGTGACCTTCCACTGTCCTTGGAGACTTCCCCCTCACCCCTAGGATAATTAAGTACTGTATTCTTCTGGTGACAGGACCATGCTCCTGCAGGGAAACCGAGGCACTGCGCCACTACATGCAAATCAAGTATCCCTGATCCCTGACCCCAGAGAGTCAAACACATTCATCCTCAAAATTCCTCCCACTGCCCAAGATTTAGGAATCCCAAACCTTCAAAATCCAAGGTTTTTGAATTATGATTTCCAATAAATGCGGGGTGGGGGTGGGGTGGGGGGCAGTGAGGGGGGAGGAGGATGCAATGTGCATGTCTGCTCCTGCAGTTGCCCACTGCATGATACCATGAGCCTTCCACCATGACCTCCTGAGATTCCTCTTTCATCCACCTCAGGTCATGTCTCACCTGCCTGCTGGACCTGGGCCTCGCCAGTCCTGTGTTAGCTGCAAGCACGGGCTTTCACCCAAGCCACTGCCGGGCTCAGAACAGCAGCTTAACCAAGAGCTGTAACGCTTTGGTATCGCCATAGGTTTTGGAATGCCTGAGCTTCCACGGCCACCAGAGATCTCATGTTAAAGGAGCTAAAGTGTAACGCTCCGTGCGAACCCTTTTCCACACCCTGGCCTAGCACATGGGGCTCGCTCTAAAGCAATCCAGCCACCCTGGAGAGAAATGGAACCACTTTCTTCATCTGGAAGCCAGTTCCAGGCCCCCTGCCGAAATTCAGGTCCCCGCTCAAACAAGAACGACAGAATTAAATGTTACAATGCATTTTATGCAATAAAAATGCAGCTCTTTCGAGTGATGCCTTGGGGCCATATTGCCTCCTGTGATCACACATTTCTGACATCTGCCTAATACCTTTCTCTAGATGTGTTTACATCCTAAGTGAAGGAAGCTTCCCCTGCCGGGGACAGTTAGGTTGTCTCCAGGTGTTTGCCTTTTACATCTCAGGGGTTTGTGAGGACGTGGGTTTGCACACCACAGTCCAAGCAACACCTTGAGAGACAGCATCAGGAGCAGTTGCTAACCACAAGACCTTGTACAGAGCTGTGGGTCTCTGAGCCTGTCCCTCAGCGTGGTGACAGCCATGTTCTCCACAGTCCCTCATAATCACCTTCATCATCATGGCTCTCAGGACTTAAGATGAGCAATGAAACATTTGTGTTTACCTCCCTCAGGGTCCCCAAAAACAAATCCTACCTGGGAAACAAGAGTTCTTTTCCTGTAGCTGAGGATGGGAAGGAAAAAAGGCTGACATGAATGGCCACGGTGATATTTGGGCACAAACTCTCCAAAGAGCCTCAAAGCCATTCCTGTGCCTTTTTATTGAGTTACTTTGTTACAGTGGGTTCTTCTATGCCACCAATCCTCTGTCACTCCGTAGTTACTCCTTTGAGGCAGGGTCACTAGCTATGAATGCCCGGAAAGCACATAGGCACAGCCACAAGGCAGTGAGCCAGCCAGCCAGCCCAGGAAGCAGTCAGCTCACAGCCTCGGTGAACGGAGAGCATACCGGAAGTCAAGAGAAGGTGTGGAGGGAGGAACGACCTGGAGCATATCGCCAGAGGCCTCAGGAGAGTCAGCAGGATTGTGCAAGCACACACAGTCAAGGCCAGCTGAAGGGTGAGGGCACCTGGTGAGTTTCCAGGGCCACTGAGCAGGCCACGGAGGAACTTTCCCTTGAAAGAGTGGAAAACCAAACATCTCAGTAGCAGTCAAAGCAACCGTACCCTAGGATGGCCCCGAGCTATTTCAGGATGCTTACACATTACCAGTGACACGAATGTTAATATTTTATGGCTCGAACTTGTACTTCGCAAAGTTCTAATTAATCTCACTAGATAAAAGCTGGCATTCACGCTGCTACAAATGAGAACCGCAGCCTTGTCTCCATGTCTGGGTGCCAGCTCATCTGGGATCCTGCCACAGTCTGCCCTACACGTCTCGGCTCCAGAAAGGGGCCAATAATTAGCATTTGGGAGCTAAGCCACGCTTCCCCACTGGATGCCATTTGCTCATTGCTAATTAATTAATTAATTGATTGATTGATTAGCAGTTCCTCCAGCAATGACTAACAAAGACTTTCCAAAGTGTTTGTCCTCACACACATTCCCCACAACTTTAGCAGAAGAACTTCCATACCACCCTTAGAAACAGGCTACATCTTAGACATCATTCAAGTAGCTTAACCCACACAGAAAATGTGTATGCACAGATGGCCGCATTGATCAATTGATTCACAGACAACATGAAAATGCATTATATACCACGACATAGTATTTTTTAAACATTAGGTTAAAAGAGAATATAGCTGGGCTCTGAATCTGAAAAACTAGCTCGTGGAGATTAAGAGAATATACAGGTAACCTCAGCCATTAAGAGCACAGGCTGGACTGGCAACATAGCTCAGCAGAAAAGGGCGCTTGCTGCCAAGCCTGGCCGTCTGAGTTGGGGCCCTGGAAGACACATGGAGGAAGTAGAGAACTGATTCCTGCAGCTTGTCCTCTGACACACACACACATGCATTGAAGCACATGTTCCCTCCCCACACAAATTAATATAACTCTAAAAAGAGCGGAGACTACGTCATAAATTCCGTCTTTGTTTTCAGTAGGAGAAAAGTGATGTCTGCAGCCATCTACCCACACACACCCATTTGCCCATTGACAATAACTTGCCATACCAAAGAGGAATGCACTCTCATGACACAATTGTTCGACAAGCCTAGAGCCCGCCCCACTCACAGTTGCTGGGGGCTGTCCCAGAGCTTAGGCCTTCGTGGGATGTTGCGAGAGCCAAGATAGTGTAAGGATGTAGAGTGTGGGGCGGGCCTGGGAGCAGGATCTCTAGCTCAGGCTGACTTCCAACTCCCTGGGTAGCCAAGGATGAGCTCCTATCTCTACCCCCTGAATGACGCACTGCAGGTATGCTAGCATCCTCTGCCAAGAGTACAATGTCCTCAGTCCAACTTGTGACTTGCAGAAGCATCCTAATAACCTCTCCAAGCAGCCCAGAGTGACATGAGCACGGTGCTCGCTCAGGGCTGTCCGCACCTCTGTCTTTCAGGGAAGCTCAGAGGCGCTGTGCCTACCTCACAGCCCCCACTATTAAGCATGGTACCCATCACTCTCACTTACAGCCCATAATCTTAATTTAAGATGGGGATCCTTGCTTTGTTAGTGAGGGGCGGAGCTTAAATTCAAACCAGCTCACTGCATTTTCCCAGAAAATGACACAGAATATTCACGTTGGACTACTAGGCAAAATGAGAGAGGAGGGACACCTTGTTACTTCTGCCTCCTGGGAGCCACGGGTAATAAGAATAGAAGGTGAGGTGTGGGGGCACACGCCTGTAAGACACAGATGCAGGAGGAACAGGATCTCAGGGCCAGCCTAGGTGACGCAAATCCTGTCTCCAACACACGTTGTGCACAAGTTAACATCAGACGTAACTCAGAAATTCCTTCCACCGAGATCAGGATCAAAGCAAGTATGTGTGCTCTCAACGAAGCTACTCAACAGTGTGCAGTATGTTCCACCAGAGAAAATGAAAAGTCAAAGCAGATAAAACATGGTGTCTCTGTGGAGAACAAGGTGGAATCTATGAAAAGGCAAGTGATTGGATGTTAGCAGGATGGTACGGTATATTCAGTTGGAAATTGTTCTGGAATTAGGGACTTGAAAAGTCATGATCAGGTAACATTAAGACATGAGAAATCCTAGGTGTGATAATTACAGCAAAGGATGTAATCACATACTGTACAGACAAAGGAGGGAAGACCCAATTAAGCAGAGACATATGTTTGTTTATTAGATAAACATAAACCCAGCCAAAACTCCACATAGAAATTCATTGCAATTGGGCCAGTTAAGCCCAACTCAAATAAGCTGGAGAAGTTTGTTTGTTTGTTTTATGTATATGAATGATCTGTTCATACACACCAGAAGAGGGAATCATATTCTGTTAGAGATGGCTGTGAGCCACCATGTGGTTGTTGGGAATTGAACTCAGGACCTCTGGAAGAGCAGCCAGTGCTCTTAACCACTGAGCTACCTCTCCAGCGGCTGAGCTGGAGGAATTTTATAGCCTCACTTCAAGACTTATTATAGAGGTGCCATGGAGCAGGGATGCCGTCAGCAAAGCAAAAGTAGGATAAAAATCCACAGGCTGCTGAGGTGGCTCAGTGGGCAGAGGTGCTGCCCAGCTGCCAACCCCAGAACCCACATGGTAGAAGCGGAGACAACACCTACCAGTTGTCCTCTGATCTCCTCAGGCACCCTTTGTGTGGCGGTGTGAATAGGACTGGTCACATGGACTCACGTACTTGAATGCTCGGTCCATTGGGAGTGGCACTCTTAGGAGTATGGCCTTGCTGGGAAAGTGTATCACTATGGGGATGGGCTCTGAGGTCTGATAATCTCAAGTCTGGCCAGTGTGACACAGTCTCCTTCTGCTGCCTGTGAATCAAGATGGAGAACTCTCATCTCCTCCAGCACCGTGTCTGCCTGCATGCCACCATGCTCCCCACCATGACAGTAATGGACTAAATTTCTGAAACTCTAAGCTAGACCCAACTAAATGTTTTCCTTAATAAGAATTGCCATGGTCATGGTGTTTCTTTACAGCAATAAAACCCAAATTAAGACACTATGGCCTATAAACACACACACACACACACACACACACACACACAAATATGAAAATGTAATTTTAAAAGTTCAAAATAAACAGGAACTTAGGGAGTGAATAAGTTAATTTCTTTTTAAATTTTTTTTGTTTATATGTGAGAGAGAGAGAGAATGTGTGGGTATGTGTGGTACCTTTAGAGACTGGAAAAAGGACATTGGATCCCCTGGAGCTAGAGTTACAGGTAGTTGTGAGCTATATGACATGGGTGCCAAGAACCAAACTCTGTCCTCTGCAAGAAGGGCAAGTATTCTTAACCACCGAGCCATCTCTCCAGCCCCGAGTGTTTTCAGAGGACCATCTCCTGATAAACAGAGGTGTGGGATAAGAGTTTGCACAACTCTGTCACAGGACATTGTTGGAGGACACAGTTAGCACTGTCATAGGACATTGTTGGAGGCTTGTGCCTGGCTGAAGATGCAAGAGGACCAGGCGCCAAGCTCAGGGGACCTCTTTGATTGGCAAGCCTTTGGTTGCTGAAAAGTAGTTGCTGGTGTGCATTAACAAGACAGAAGTGGATCAACTGAACCTTGACAGGTTTGGTTTTTGAAACAGGATCTTAAGTATCCCAGGCTGCTCTCAAACAAACTGGATCCTCTGCCTCCCACACTGAGCATCGAACCCAGGACTTCATGCATACCAGGAAAGTCTCTACCAACCGAGCAACTGCAAGTCCCAATTTTCCTTTATTGACTGGAGTCTCTTCCACATAAAATTAACCCACAGTGCTTGTAATCGCCCCGCTTCCTTTAGCGAGTGGCCTCTCAGATCAACTGATTGCTTTAGAACTGGCTTTCTGCCCTGTACGTTGTAACCATTTTCCGCCTAATGCAAAGGGCAGAATGTGAAAACTACACAAATCTGTCCCCATGGTAGAATTACTGTCCTCCCTGACCTCAGTCAGGCAAAGAACAGCCCTTTTCACATTCACGAAAAGAGACACACAAGAGAAATCCAGAGGTGAAGTAGGAGCTGAAAGTTCTATGTTTTATTTATTTACGTGGGGCTGGAGGAAAATGTGTGTGAGATCTGTGGAGTGTGCTCTATCCTCTACCACATGGATCCTAAGGATTGACCTCAATCCTGAGGCTGGGTGTCAAGAGCCCTTACCGCCAATAGATCCCACCAGTTCCCAGGTTGGTTTAAAAGAAGTCAGAGGATATCAAAGCATGGTTGTGGATGCCTATAATGCCAGCACTCAGGAGGCAGGAGGACTGGCCACGAGTTCAAGGCCAGCTTGGGCTACATAGTGCAGGTCAGGTCTTAATACCCAACATGGAGTAGAGGTGGGAAGAAGAGACATTGTACTTGGGATGGGGCCATGAGGGTCAAAGAAGAATGGGATTCGCTCTTCACTTGCAAAAGTGAGCTGTGGTATGACAGGCCACCAGACCTTAACAAAGCTGACACCATGATGGAACCCAGCATATAGACACACCACCTGCCAAAACAAGAACCAAGGCCTGATCCATCCAAGGCCATCTTTCTGGGAAAGTTCCTGAATGTACTAACCTTGCTTTCTGGCTTCTGGAGTTCTTCTGACCAACTGTTCTTGTTAAGTGAAGTGTGTCAACCCAGGATGCGGTTTGGGGGCTTGAAAGCTCCCCCTGAGAAAAGCTCAGGACTGTACTCAAGTCCTGACCACCCAGTGTTGTCACCAGCTGGCTACCAAGGCTTTCTATTGCCTTGATCCTGCGTCTAAGTGGTCTTCTCTGGTGAATACCTCACAAAAATGGGAGCCCCTGAAACTTCTCCTCAGGAGAGAAGGCTGCTGAGGAAGGCAGGTGATCTACCATTTCTCAGCAGCTACACCCAGGAACAGCTTTCGGGGAATAAGGCCAACCGTCCCCACATCAAACAGACTTCATATTCCAGGGCGAGCCAGGGTTTCTCCCTGGAGTGCTGGAAACTGGGACGTCCACAGCAACACCCAGGAGAAAACACAGCAGAGCTGCTAGTGTAGCCCACCAGTAACATGAACAAAGGGAGCAGCATTTCTGCTGAGACACTCTTCCACCTGATCTTTCTAATCCACAGAGGGCACAACAGGCCATCACCCACTGAATGCATTCCTAACCCATGAGCAAGCTGCACAGGAAGAAGCTGGGCACAGTGGCACATGCCTTCAACCCCAGAATTTAGGAGGTGCAAGCGGGAGGGTCAGGGGTTCAGCATCACTATGCAACAAATCCAAGGCCAATCTGGCATGCATGAACTATGCATCTCAAAAAAAAAAAAAATTAATGATCATTGTATTGGCTGGGTAGAAAACTCTGGTAAATAAAACAGGCTGGGAGAAAAACGTGGGGAAGGGAAAGGACAGCCAGCCTAGGGACAACTTGATCTGAGGGTATGTGAAGGTGAAAGGTGGGATGCCCAGCTGGGTACTCAGTCCCAAGGCTGGCACCTGGCACACTTGGGAGTGTGCCTCTGTCAGCTCCCCAGATCCAGTTTCCTTACAAGGCTCCCACCCTGGCTGCTCAGCCGTCCAACAATATGAGGAGGCATACGGTAAACACTCAGAAATGCTCTTGACTGGCACAGCCATGGAATAATTAATTGGTTAATTACCCTGCTGAGTAAATGGCAGCTGAACATAAGTACATGTCTTTTTCTCTATTTTTTTTTTCCTGTCTTGTCAGAGTGGTAGTGGTACTGGGAGACGCGGGGAAGCCTGTTTCAGATCATTGCTGGTGAAATGTGCCTCTCTGAGGTTAGAAAGGGGCTTATCCTGGACCTCCAGTCTGAGAAGGAGGGATTGGTTTGCCCAGTTGTCTCATGACAGCAATGCCAATTCAGCTTGTGAGGCCCTGAAGCCATAAGAGCCTGCTCTGAAGTCTGTTGTTGGGGCAGATGCGTGTGGGACAGTCAGAGGTAAGGAGGCTGGGTGTCATTCAGCCTCAGGTGACAGTGATCCATAGAACTATTGTATATTCTTTTAACCTTTCAGGCACCTCACTTACAGACCCCATTTCTTCATTTGCTTATTGAGATGGGACTCACTCTCACCCATGATGGCCCTTTCTGTGGTCTTTTTGTTGTTTGAGTCAGATCTAGTCATGCAGCCCAGGCTGGTCTGGAGCTCACTGAATAGACCGACAGGCCTCAAATTCACAGCCAGCCTCCTGCTTCAGCCTCCTGAGAGCTAAGATTACAGGCATGAGCTCATGCCTTTTTAAAGAAGTGAAGGGAATACAGGCCAGAGACTGACAGGCCCAAGGTTCCACAGCTGGTGCCCTAGTTAGGATTACTGCTGCTGTGCTGAGGCACCATGACCGAAAGGAAGTTCAGGAGGAAAGGGTTTATCTGGCTTACATTTCCACATCATAGACCGTCAATGAAGGAAGTCAAGTCGGGGTAGAAGTTCAAACAGCAGGAACCTGGAGGCAGGAGCTGATGTTGAGGCCATGGAGAGTGCTGCTCACTGGCTTGGTCAGCACAGCCCAGGGATAGCACCCCATCAATGGGCTGAGCCCTCCCGCATCTATTACTAATCAAGAACATGCCCTATAGGCTTGCCTATGGTCCAGTCTTATGGAGACATTTTCTCAATTGAGGCTTTCTCTCTGAAGACTCTAGCTTGTGTCAAACTGACTTAAAACTAGCCAGCAGAGCAGGTTAGGAAAGGAGAGAAGTCCTGATCCCAGGGTCTGGGTGAGTGACTTTCAGTGGCCTGTAGGTAAGCATGCCAGTGTTTGAGCAGTGCTCTGAGTAGTGAGAACCCCTGGAACTCTGCTGGCACTCTGTCTTGTGAACCATGTGGAACACACACACACACACACACACACACACACACACACATCAGTCTGGAGGTAACAAGGCAAAATTGAGTGACTCTGAGCACAGCTGTGTTTCTTGCAGAGCTCCATGTCCTTCCCTGTCACCCCTGTTGGCTGTGTCCTAACCTTGCTTTCCCCTGGGCAAATCATACATCTATGGGGCTGGAGAGATGGCTCAGTGACTAAGAGCACCGGCTGCTCTTCCAGAAGGTCCAGGTTGGATTTCCAACACCCACACGGCAGCTCACACTGTAAGTCTGTAAGTCTAGTTCCAGAGGATCTGGATATTCTGGCCTCATGAGAGAGCCACAGGTGGACACCAGAAGAGGAGCTTTTGCCCGTCCTGAGGGAAGAGTCCAGCTGGCATGGTGCCCTGCTCTCCATCATGTCATGCATGTGTGCATCTACATCACACCTCTGAATTTAACCTGGCGGTCACATCGCTTTACAGAAAGTAAGTAACCTGGCTGTTGTCACCGTTGTTACACTGGCCAGCAAAGAACAGAACCACAGAACATTGACAGTTCAAAGAAAACCTCAAGACTGGCTTTCAGTCTGCTGCAGCATGGACCAAACTAAGGCTGGTGCTGACTGGGTGGGGCCTGCCTCTACCAGAGACCAAGGAAAGATAAAGAGTAGGCACCTTGTCACCAAAACAAGGCATAGACTCTCCTGTTCACGTTAAACTCAAGCAAAAACAAACAAACAAGCAAACAAACAGAAACCAGGCAGGCCTGGGCTACAGAGTGAAAAGGGGAAAGTAGAGACAGAAGAGGAGGGAAGAAAGCAGAAGGCAATACTTTTGGGACCTTTCCCTTCCTGGTTGCGGGAAGTGGGTGTATGGAATGCAGGACTCAGGAGCAGAGGACCCCCACCTCTACCCCCATCCCTGCCAACATGCCAAAACCCTGAGCTCTAGTCCAATCTCTATCTAGCTCTCCACCTCCCATAATACCAGGAAATATGACGTAAGGTTTATTCCCAACATCATATTTTTGATCATTATTTTAAAAAGAAAAACATTTCTTTGTTATAGATTTATTGTGTGTGTGCATGCACGTGTGCCATGGAGTGGATATGGAGGTCAGAAGACAGCTTTCAGGAGTCAGGTCTTACATTCTACCTTTGAGGCAGGGTCTCTCGTGTTTCAGTCTCTGCATATTGTACTTCAGGCTTCCTAGCCCGGGAGCTTCCTGTCAGTTCCCTCATCTCTGCTTCCCTTCTGGGGTTATAATGTTGTGCCTTCTTTTTATGTGGTTTCCAGGGTCAAGCTTCGGTCATCAGGCTTACACATCTAGCACTTTTCCCCATTAAACCACCTTCCTGTGATTCCTCATTTGTTTTTTGAGACAGAGACTTATTCTGTATCTTAAACCGGCCTTGTATTCATCGCCATTCTCCTGCCTCAGCTTTCAGCTGGAACTAAAGGCATTTGACAGTATACCCTTGGTAAAGCCATTCTCTCTCTCTTCTTTCTATCTGTCTGTCTCTCTCATCCTCTCTCCTCTATTTCTCTCTCTCTCTGTGTCTGTCTCCCCCTTTCTCTCTCTCTCTGTTTCTGCTTTTCTTTCTCTCTCCCTTTCACCTCTCTGTTCTCTCTCATACAGGTTGAGTTATAGAGATCCCCTCTCCCTACTCTACCTCTTAAGTGCTAGGATTACAAGCGTGCACCACCACAAAGACTATTTAACTTGGTTGGTGACAGCCATTAACTCTTAGCAGAGGGTAAGAGACAGGAGTTAGGGTGTTGGAGTTAGGGTCATAGCCCGGGCCTGGCTGCTCTATCAGCTAGGCATGGCCACTTGTCCTCTGAAAGCCCTCAAGAGACAAGTGAAAGAGAAAAGCACAGAAGGGTCCATTCCATTTAGTGTGGTTACACTGGGAAGAGGAGCAGATAAAAAGGTCTGGTGACAAGCACAACCCCGAGTCCGTCTTCTGTATCTTGACTTGAGACTTAGGCTTCAACAGAGGGTGAAAGGTTTTCATAACTAAGCTGTCCAGGTGGTGTGGTCCTGCCCATCACTGACTCATCATTATGTGAGCGCCAGTCTCTCCTGCAGGATGGTCTGCCACTGTGAGAACTGTGTGAACTCTCTTCCTAGGAAACACATTCCCCTCCCTCTTGCTGACATCAGGCTCCAAGTCTTTTCCTCCCCCAGCATGAAGTTCCTGAGGAAATTCCAGCTCCTCAGGGTCCATTGTTTCAATAGTCCAGTAGCTAAATGGAGAGACACAAGTGTCACCTTTGAATGTCTTCATTCCTGCAAGGAGATTTACAGGAACAGAGCACAGAGGTCTGACCATAGCCTTGGGGGAGCCTTGTATGCGCTCCTAAAAGGAAGCAAAGGAATGAACAGGAGAAAAGAAGGCCCTTCCCCTGACCCCCGTGCAGAGGGGAGGCGAGAGCTGGGGAGGCAGCAAGTGAGAGCAGTGAGAAGAGCCTGCCATACAGGTGAGGTCCGTGCAGAAGAACCTGAAGGGAAAAGGGAAGAGCACTGCCACACAGTTCCCATTTCCTCCCCCAGAAGCTGTCATAGCTTCAGAAGAAAAGGGCAAAGGGAGAAGGTGAGTGTGTCCTTAATTCCCTGACAGGAGATTTTAACAGACATTGAAAACAACCCCAAGGGCCCAAGGCAAACACTTCCAGCTCAGACAACCACAAGCTTCTTCTTTGCAGGGGCTTGTGGTACTGGGGCTCACCCACACTTGTGGTACTGGCCGCTCACAGGCCAGGCGAGGGCTCCACTACTGAGTTCCATCCTCAGCCCCAAATAGGATTTTTTTTTCTTACGTCATTGCAGGATGCTTCCTTTCTGAATGCAGAGGAGAGCACCTATTACACAGTAAACAATTATAGTTGAGGCCACCTCTCTGTTCTTAAAACTGAGGCAAGATACAACAATATAAAATTATGGACGTGAGAGGGGAGGAGCACCTAACCTTGGTCTGATTGAAGCTTTCTGCCATCTGAGAATCAGGAATTCCGACTGGGCTGGAGAAATGCCTCAGCTGTTAAAAGCATTTATAGAAGCACTTTTATTCTGGATTAGTTGTCACTGAGGCTTACTGCCTCCATCTGCTAAGCTAGGCCTAGTCCTGGAAGCTTCTAGCCTCCATAAATTCTAATCTAATCTAGAATGTTTTAGCCTCTGAGGCTTACTACTGAATATACTCACCTTTCTAGCTCTTTCTAAACTCTTGCTGACTAGTTCAACTCAGCTGTTCTAGCCCAGACGCCTCTCCAAGCTGACTGATTCAAACTGGCTTCTCTCACTTCTGACTAAATTGTACTGCTCGGCCTCATACTAACTTTGGCAATCTGTTCTAATCTGGCTTCTTCTCTGGCTCATCCTGTCTTCACTTGTTTCTAGCTTGCTCTCTCTTCACCCTCTCTCTGTAAATCTGTCCCAGTAAAACTGCCTCTGAATTCCACGAACTGAACTGCCTTGAACTCAGTTCCACTGCACTGCCCCTCAACTCACTGAATCAACCAATCTGTCTGAACAGAACTGACTAGAACTCAGAGATCTTCACCCTTTGTCTCCTGAGTGCTGGAATTAAAGGCACGTACCACCACGCCTGGACCTAAGCTTTTCTTTGCCTGAAACTTGATATATACCAGGCTGGCCTTGAACTCAGAGATCTGCTTGCCTCTGTCTCCTGATATTAAAGGCATGTTTGTATTCTAGCAGGTCTTTGGATGTGATTGCTTGCCAGAGCAGCCATGTTCTGAATTAAAATTCCTCTACAAGCACTTTCTGCTATTGCAGAGGACCTGGGTTCAGTTTTCAGCTCCCACAGGGCAGTTTACAACATGTTACTCCGGGTCCAGGGAATCTGATGCCATCTTCTGCATCCACAGGTGTCAGCATGCGTGTACACATGCACAGTCATCGCAGGCAAACACACACACACACACACACACACACACACACACACATAAAATAAAAATAAACAAATCCCTTAAAAAAATAAAGAATTCCATAGTTAACACTTGCTTAATGCCTTTCTTCCTTCCCTGCTCTAAAACTTTTATTTTCTAGGAATCTAACCAGAAACCCCCTTCACAATTAAAAACAAAACAAAACAGTGTTATCTGAACCCCTCATGCAACCCAATGGATCCTGATTTTTCTTTATCGTTATGATTATGGCTCCAGACAGGACACATTATAAAAGAGTAAGGAGGGGCTGAGAGCTGGCTCAGCAGTTAGCAGTTCTTACTGCTCTTGCCGAGGACTTGGGCTCAGGTCTAAGCGCCCACATGCTTGCTCACAGCCACCTATAACTCCAGCTCCAGAGCACCTGATGCCCTCTTCTGGCCTCCGCAGATCTGCACACATGGCATGCACTCACACTGACACAGAGACACAGAAAGAAAAGGAAGGAAAGTTTCTTAGCAACACTTTAAGATCTACCTTGAGAACCAGCAAAATGGTGTAAGGGCTGCTGCTGCAATTCCCAGTCTCAGCTCTCCCTTTCCAGCTCTCTCTCACATTCAGCTATGTCCTGTTCCTTCCTTGAGCTTATCTCTTTCTCTCAAAGCCCCATGCTCAGAACCCATGTTTAGCATGTCTGACACTGGGCAGTGGTGGTGCATACCTCTAATCCCACCACCCAGGAGGCAGAGGCAGGCAGACCTTTGAGCTCTACATAGTGAGAGCTCATGTAAAAACATTTTTAAGTCTTTGAGAAGGTCACATCCATGCTTTTGGATGTGTTCCATTCTTCCCCTGGAGCATCTTTCTGTTTTAAACAAACTCCAATTCTGTTTCATACTGGCTTGTGCTGAAATTGTTTTGTGGGTTTGTCTGAGTGAAGGCCTCTGGAAAGAACTCCTTGGTGTGCTATGGGAGGCAGTAGAACTGTATCTTTGTCCCTGCCATGCCTGACAGGCCACCCTTACCTTTTATTGTACTTAGATAAAAGTACTTAGAAAAAACTCTAAAGATCTGTGTGACCTGGGTCCTCACAGCCTTCCAGACTTTGTTTACCTAACATGTACCAAGCCACAGCCATAGTAATCTTTTCCATCCCTCAGACATGATATGCCCTGCCTTACCTCTGGATTTGGGTGACTGCTGTTTCTCCTGTCTAAAATGTTCTTAGCTTGAATCTCCCAGGTCACTCAGAGGGTCTTCCCAGTACTTGTCCACATCTGGAATTCATCTGTGCGTGCACTGTTTACATGCCTGTTGCTTGTCTTCCCCAACATTCTATGAGTGCCTCAGGTGCTGTGATGTCCTCTGCTTTGGACACTGGATAAATACCTGCAGATAGGCTGGTGGCCTTAGG
Organism: Psammomys obesus; assembly: GCF_907164565.1. Classification (NCBI taxonomy): domain Eukaryota; kingdom Metazoa; phylum Chordata; class Mammalia; order Rodentia; family Muridae; genus Psammomys; species Psammomys obesus. The sequence continues at coordinate 12,040,994 of NW_026592118.1, forward strand.
AAATAAGAGGGTCAGTGGCTTGAAAGCAGCAGCATGTGAAAGCCCAGTTATGTGGACAGGGAGTGTGAGTAAATGAGTGGGAGGGGCTGCGGGAACCCAGAAGTTATCACAGACAAAGCACAGCAAGTCACGCAGCGTTATAACGGGACAAAAGGAGGCTGAGCTGTAGTCGTGTAGTGCTTGCCTTGCATCCAGGGTCATGGGTTCAGTCTCCAGCATCATGTAAACCGGTGTGGTATGGTACCAGAACTCGGGAGAGAGAGGGGTAGCACACCTCTACAATACCAGCACTTGAGAAGAGGCAGGAGAATCTGAAATCCAGGGTCAGCCTGGGCTACAGAAGACCCATCTCTGAAAACAAACAGAATTGGGTGAACCTTAGAGATGGAATTGCAATGATACAAATAGATTAGACTCCTTTCTACAAGGGACAGTGAATGTGTAGCCCAGCCAGGGCAGAGCCTCTATAGGTCTCAGCCTGCTTTTGAGCTTTTCTGGAAATCCAAGTCATTTTAGAAATCAGTAGGCAGATTTGAGATTCTATACACCCACACACACCTACACACATACACATACAATCACACACACCACATACACACCTACCTTTTTAAAAGATTATGCTGTGTTCAAGGAAATAAGAGGTGGAGTTTGCCCTCCAGTTGGCCTTGTCCCACCCTCAACAGTAGAAAGGGAGGCATGGCTTCCTGGTTTGATGACTTCCTGGTTTGGCCTGTTCTTTGAAATACTAGGTGTGGCAATGTAGTTGCCAGCTTCTTATTGCTCACTGAAGGCTGTCCAGTGTCATCCAGATGAGGCAGGGACACTCTGCCAGAGCCTTGTGAGCCTTGGCTCCTTTTGTGGGGCTTAACGGGGGTGGGTTGCTTGCTTTGTTAAGTCTCTGACCTAATCTGGAATGCTGAAGGGAAGTCTCACCTGGCAAGCAACAGACAGGAAGTAAGAATGTGCCCGCCCCCCGCCATCGCTCTGTAAGCAGCAGACACTTTGTTCAGAGGGTTCTTGGCCTCAGCCGAAGGGCAGAGTTGCCAGACAGAGAGGCACATTTCCCAGAAGCCCTGGGAAGGAGCACAAGCCAAACTTGCCTCTAGAATTGGCAGGGAACAAAACCCTCCTGGCTGTCCCTCACCCAGCCAGGGCCACCACAGCCTCGGTAGCCTCCCAGAGAGGGTAAGCGTGGCTCTGTGAAAAAGCTGGCGTTCTGGAAGGCTGTGGACTGGCAGACTTGTTCACTGTGCAGCAAGCAGTTAGGGAGAACTTGTTTGGGGAGCCTGCGCTGCACCTGGGACCCAGGTCTGCAGATCAAGGGACAGAAAGCTTGGTCTGAGTAAGGGCATCCATGCTGGGGGTTGGGGGGTCTGCTTTCCTGCGCCTGCAGAGTGTAGTTTGGGATTTGTTGTTAACATATTGGTGGCAGCTGGGATTTTTTAAACTTTTTTTGTTTTTTTAATTTTGTGTGCATCTGTTCGTGGCAGGCCAGGGCAGCTCATGGGAGCTGGTTTTCTCGCTATGGGGTTCTAGGGATTGAACTCAGGGCTTGGTAGCAGGCACCTTCACCTTCTGAACCATATCCCTGGTCCCGGTTTGGTGTTTGCTTTCTAGCATGTTTTCTTGCTGTATGACTCAGGCTGTCGGTTCTGTTGCCTCCTGCCTCGGTCTCCTAATGCATGGATTATAGGCACAAATCGCCACGCCCAAACAGGGTACCGTTTCCAAGCCTCAACACACTTCACCAGCAGTAGTTATTTGTACAAAAAACTCTTGCTAATTTTTTTTTTTTAGTACACATTCATTTTCTGGAAGAATTAATCGTCAAAGATTGGCTTCTCTCTCTCCCTGGAGAATGCCCTGAATTCATTCTTGTAGTGTGGAGCTGTAGCGGTAAGTGGAAAAGCCTCTTAGCCTTGGGAGGGCCAAGAATGTCTGTTTTCACTCTCAGCGATGAATGGAAGATTGAGAACAAAAACACCCCACGTCAAGATTTTCAAACCAGGCAGAATGGCACACACCTTTAATCCCAGCAAATGGGAGGCAGAGGCAGGCGGATCTCTGTGAATTGGAGGTCAGCCTGGTCTACAGAGTTCTAAGCCACCGAGTGAGACCTTGCCTGTAACACACACACACACACACACACACACACACACACACACACACACAGAATATTTTCCCCAGTATTTGTCTGATATCAACTCCCTTGTCTTCTCACAGGCCACACATGGTAAAAGTTGCTCTCACAGTCATTCTTTTGGATGTAATCTGGGCCTTGCTGACATCTTGCAGAATTTTCCCTTTGCTCCCACCTGTCTAATTGTGGAGTTGTTGTGGGGGGGTTGTTTGTTTGTTTTTGGTCTCCTTATTCTTCTCTAGGTACTGTAAGCTCTTGAAGATGCGTGTGTGTGCAGTAAGTCCCCTGTCTGCAGTATGTGTGTGTGCAATACGTCTGGGTGTTCTTGTGCATGTATGTATCCGTGTGTGCAGTATGTGGAGGAGTGGGTCAGTGTGTGTGCGTGTGTGCGGTGCACCTGTGTCTGTATAGTGTGTGTGTGTGTGTGAGTGCAGTCTGTGTGAAGGTACAGTGTGTGTGTGTGCATGTGTGTGAGATGTAGAGGGAGAAAGGGCAGATAGTGTTACTTGGTTTTGGTTTTGTTGGAGCTCACAGTCAAGAGACTTTGCACTGTAAAGATGTTGGAACCGGAGATGCCTATGGGAACCTGTAAAGTCAGACAGGGTTAATTTTTAATTATCAGGTGGTTATGGAGCCGACAGGTCATGGCTCAAAATGATGGATTTGAGTGTGAAGCTGACAATGGGTAGAGTTGTAATGGTTGCTGTTAACTGAAGTCACGTGGGAAGGGCCTCTGAGGATGCCGGTGAAGTACTGTGTTGATTACACTGACATGAGAAGCCCCTCAGTCCCCTGGCAGGGATCCTGGGCCACGAGAGCAAAGTTGTATTCGTCCTTTGCTCGCTTCTGACTGTAGCCATAGCACGACTCTTTCAAGCTCCCTCTGCCATGACTCCTCTGCCATGACGCACCGTAATCTGGAACTGTGCGCTAAATTCCTCGGAGAAGAGCAACTTACTGCCACAGAAAAGAAACTAAGACAGTAAGAGAAGCTGAATATTCGCAGCATTGGTTATAAAGGGAGTAAGAACGGTGCTGTGAGAGAGGAGGTTGTCAGCAGAGGAATGAGTCCAGAAGACAGAGGTGGGTAGGACAGTTACCTCTCTCCTCCATAAGGAGGACCAGGCGACTCTTCCTCCCCTTCTGTGCCAGCTATATCTGTCCTCTCTCAAAAACCTACAGCTTGTCAGATGTCTGTAAGCTCCAGGACAATCCAGCCCAGGGCCACAAAGGGAGACACTATCTCAAAAAACTAAAACAAAAATCTAGATTTTCAGAAAAAATTTTCTCTATGTATTTACTCTTTGTCTTTTATTTGGGAGGATGTGTGAATGTATGAACAGGCACATGTGGAAGTCAGAGGCCAGTGCTGCCATCTTCCTTAATTTCTTCTCCGCTTTACTTTTCTAGTTTTTATTTTAAAATAACAAGTGTTTACTGCTCTCTTTGGTGGCACGAACCTGGGAAAGACAGGCCTAAAAATGAGGCAGAATAAATAAAATCTCACGATACCCAGCTTTATTCAGAGCATCAGACAATTTATACTCGATGTTAAGAGTCACCTGAGTAAAGTATACAATGACAGGGACAAGCACACATGGCAGGAACGCATTTTCCACGGACGCACTTAAACAATTACCAGTAGCCAGCGGTCAGGAGTAATTTAAAGTGAACTCACTCCTATCTGCTATACCTGGATGGGCATAGAAGCGCATTCCAAGAACAATTGTGTGTTTCTGAAGGAACTGGGGGTCACAAGACTCTTGTTTTCTTGGAGTTTTTGCAAGCACTTTCACAAAGCATTCTCTTTGTACAACTCTGTCAAGGCTGTTTCCTGACACACAGGTCTATTCATGGTTCATTTTTTGAATAAAAGTTCTACTTTATGAACTGTATTTACTTGTGTGGTATGGTAAAGGAACGCACACACGCCATGATGCCTGCGTGGAGAACAAGTTGTAGGCTCAGTGCTCTCCTCCCACCGTGTGATTGGGATCATAGCAGGCTCAGTGGTGGGAGCCTTTACCTGCTGAGCCATCTCCACAAGCATCCACCTTATTCTCCGAGACAGGGTCTTTCTTTCCTTTGGCCATGGTGCTCCAGGGATACCCCTGACCCAACCTCCCAGCACTGGAATTATACATGCACACTCCCATGCCTAGCCTTTAAAATCATGATGATGATGATGATGATGATGGTGATGATGATGATGATGATGATGATGATGATGATGATGATGATGATACTTTTAGAAGACATGGCTGCTGGGGACTGAATGTAGGTGACCCCCTACATTCAGAAGCCAGCACTTCACTGACTCAGCCATCTCCCTGTTGCCCCTTCCTTCTTTCCTTTCTCTAACTTTTCTCTTTTTTAAATTTTATCATTTTTTACTTTATTTCTATAAGTAGGTTTTCCCGTGTAAATGCAACATACATGTGCTTGCTGCCCAAGGAGGCAGAAGAGGGCATCGGACACCCTGGAAGTGGAGTACAAGTTGGTGGGCCACCATGTGGGTGCTGGGAACCAAACCTATGCTCTTTGAAAGAGCAGCCAGTACCATTTTGTTGGTTTTTGTTTTGGGGTTTTTTGTTTTTGTTTTTGTTTTTTGGCATTTTGTTGTTGTAGCTTGTTTGTTTTTGGAGACAAGGTATCTCTGTGTCTTGTAGTATAGCTTGACCTTGAACTCAAGGAGCTCTGCATCCCAGGTGCTGAGATTAAAGGTGTGCACCGCCATACCTGGAGCAGTGATCTCAACCACTGAACCGTCTCTCCAGTACCCCTTCCCCCTATTTTAGTTTTCCTTTGAAAATAGCCCTTTCTGGCCCCAAGCCCACCATCTCAGTCAGGGTTTCTGCTGCTGTGATAAAATGCCACAACCAAATCAAGATGGGGAGGAAAGGGTTTATTTCACCCTACACTTCTCAGGTCATGCAGTCAGAGTAAGAACTCAAACAGGCCCAGGAGGCAGGAACTGGAGCAGAGGCTGGAAAGGAGCGCACTTTCTGGCTTGTCCAGCCCGCTTTCTTGCACCACCCAGAACTGCCTGCCCAGGAGTAGCACTGTCTGTAATGGAAAGGGCCCTCCCACATCAATCACTAGGTAAGAATTTAAAATTTTCCTACAGGCTTGCCTCCGGGACCATCCTGACATTTTCTCAGGAATAAGACATTTCTCAGGAAAATAAAGGCATTTTCTAAATGGGGTTCCTTCTTCTCCAATGACTCTAGCTTATGTCAAGGTGACAGAATAGAATATTAGCCAGATGTGGTGGTTTAAACAGGTGTGGCCCCTATAGACTCATGTGTTTGAATGCTTAGGGCCCATAGAGAGTGGGACTATTAGAAGTCTGGCCTTGTCGAAGAAAGAGTGTCACTGTGGGGGCAGGCTTTAAGGTCTCCAATGCTCAAGCTACACCCAGTGTGGCACACAGTCTCCTTCTGCTGCCTGATGATCAAGATGAAGAACTCTCAGCTCCTTCTCCAGCACCATGTCTGTCTGCACACTTCCATGCTTCTCCCCACAATGGTAATGGACTAAACCTCTGAAACTATAAGCCAACCCCAATTAAATGCTTTTCTTTATAAGAGTTGCTTTAGTCACTGTGTCTCTTCACAGCAATAAAATTTCAACTAAGATGCCGGGATACTCACTATGTTGCTAAGAGTGGCCTTGAACCTGATCCTCATACCTTCCCCTCCCCAGGGCTGGGATTACAGGTGGGCACCAAATGCCCAGCTCCCTCCCATCCTTTCAGGTGTAGAAGTCATTCTACCTCTCTCCCCAGGAAGTCACATCTCTTAGTCTGCCTTTACCACCAGGGAGCTCCTGCATCCATCCATAGGCCCCATGGGAGTGCTGAGGGCCACATCTCTGGTCCTCCCTGCTGCTCCAGATTTGTCACTGCTTTGTGCTCTCCCTACCAGATGTCAAGCAGATGCCCACCTCCCTGATAACCTGCTCTTGCCAGAGTTACCCACAATCCTCCACTCCTCCCTGAGTTCAGACCATCTTCAGATGCTATCAGGACAATTGTTAAGACTTGCTTATTCCAGGTCAATCTGCTTCTCTCCATCTCCCTTCAGCCACACAGCCTTTGTGAATGCTGTTATGATGGTGCCTCATTCCTCACATACTTCTGTTCCATGCTGTCCACACAGCCAGTAATCTTTCTAAGTGCTATTGATCAATCCCAACTCAAAAAATGCAAGAGTAAGTGTTTGGGTCCTGGGAGGTACAGTTTGGAGAGAGGGTTGCATACCTCTGAATCAGTGTTCTGAGGCAGGCAGGGCAGTGGGGGCTGATGTGGGCTGCTGAGTGCAGAGAAGGAGCAGGGCCCACAGACATGCCACCCACATGGTGTCAACAGAGCAGCAATGTCCATAAAGCAGAGTCCAGAGACCTTGTGATGTGTGCCTCGAGCCTCTAGACACAATATATTTGTCAATCTCCCCAAAGGTGTTAGGTCAAAGGGTACAAGTTACCAAGGTTCACATTCCAGGCCTCCGCAGGATTTGTGCTTCAGTCTGGCCTTTGCCCTCCATTTTGAAAAGCTCCTTTAATGTTGCTTTCTTCAGAATTTCCCCTTTCACCATGTCAGACTTTTCATTCCCGTGACAAAAACAACTTAAAGGAAGGCGAGATTTGGGTGAAGGCTTTCAGTCCAGTCGCTTGGCTCCATTGCTCCTGGGTGGTACGGAGGAAGGACACTGTGTGACATGGGGAAAGGACAGGGCAAGTCTACCAAAGGCACCCTCTCAGTGACCTGCTTCCTCCAACCAGGCCCTGCCTCCCAACCAGGCTATGGGTCCATCAACGGATTAACCCATTCATGAAACCAGAGCCAGCACAATCCAATCGCTTCTGAACAGCCCGGCAGATGGCGTCCCGCCCTACAATACAGGAGCCTGTGGACGACCTGTTATGTTCAAGCTGTGGTATGCAGCTGTGGAAGCTGACGTTTGTCATAGCCTCACTTAATCCAGTCTGTTGTCTTCCAGGCCAGCAAGGAATAAGTTCAAATGCCCAGGCGTGGGTTGGCATGATAGCTTGAATGGTTTCATGGTGCCTGCCATGAAACTCTGGTGGCCACAGTGGGGGAAGAGACCTGTCTGACCTCTAAAAGTCGCCATCCCACCTCACACAAGTGCCATGGCATGTGTGGGCGCCACATGTGCACACAGGGACTACTAGTAGTAAATCAAATTGGTTTTCTGGAGAGGCCAAGGCAGGGACACTGTTTTACATTCACAGGCAGTGCAGCTACATAGTGAGACGCTGTCCAAAAGAAATGGAATAAAATAGGTGGGTGACAGCCACGGAGGGGAGGCTCAGTTGGCAAATTGTTTGCCCTGCAAGTGTGAGGACCTGAATTTAACCCCAGAACCTTGTGAAAAAGCCGGGCAGGTGGCGTGTATTGTAATCCTAGCTGAGACAGCAGAGGCAGACAGATCCCTGGGTTTTGCTGGCCAGCCAGCCTAACCTAATCATCAAGCTCCAGGCCAGTGAGAGGCCCTGTCTCAAAAAAAACCAGGTGGGCAGTGCCTGCAGTGTGATCCCAGAGGGTAACTGCTGGCCTCCACACACAAATGCATACATGTACAATTCCCCAACACATACATACAGTTTTCAGATAGAGGTTGTGGCAAGATCAGGAATTCAGGGCCAGCCTCAGCTACATAGAAAATGTAAGCGTCTCGGAAAATATATAAACTAACCCAGTAGCATCAGGGTCTGCATTGAAGATGACAGTGTCTGCCTCATGACCCCCAGAGCTTTTCCCCTGGGTCTGATGAGTTGGCCCTTACGTTCACCCAAAATTCACATTAAGTAGCATCCTCACCTAGACATCTAAGGTTTATTTGTATGTTTTATTGTGTGTATGTATCTGTGTCTGTGGTGGTTGAAATAAGAATGGCCCCAGAGGCTCATGAATGCTTACTCGTCAGGGAGTGGAACTGTTTGAAAGGATTAGAAGGATTGGGAGATGAGGAAGTGTGTCACTGTGGGTGGGCTTTGAGGTTTCAAAGGCCTAATCTCTCTCTCTCTGCCTACAGATCGGGATGTAGAACTCCCAGTTGCCTCTCCTGCACCACTTCTGCTCACCAGCTACCATGCTACCCAGATGATGACAGTGGACTAACCTCAGAAACCTCTTAAGTACTTTGCTTTAATAATAGTTGCCTTGGTCATGACGTATATTCACAGAATAGAACAGATCTTCTCTATGTAGCCCCAGTTGTACTGGAACTCGATATATAGACCAAGTTGGCCCTGGATGGACAGAATTCTGCCTGCCTCTGTCTCTGGAATGCTGGGATTGAAGGTGTGATTAAACGCCATGATTAAGAGCACTAGTTGCTCTTGCAGAGGATCTGGGTTCAGGCCCCAGCACCTGCTTGGTGGCTCACAATCATCTGTAACTCCAGTTCTGGCCCCATGGCACCAGGCACACACATGACGCACCTAGACAAACGCAGACAAGGAACAGGAGAACTGGCAGTACAGATGTGCACCACCGTATCAGCCATTGCTAGGCGGTCTAGGGACAACCTTGGATTGTCAGGCTTGTGTGGCAAGCATTTTCTCCCCAGCCTTGTGCCCAGTCTTTTCCCCAGCCCCAGCTTGGTCATCTTTAATGATGTTGTTTTGGGCTCAGGGACAAAGAACGTGTTTCTCATGCATGAACCTAGCGTCAGTTCCCATTACCAAAACCTCTGAGCAATGCTGCCAGGATCCATCTCCTCCTGCTGGTTCCTAGTTATGTCTTCACTTCCTCAGCTACTCACCCCACAGTGTGCTGTTCAAGTCCCGGAGCTGGAACTGTGGAAACCTCTGCCTCAGGACAATATCAGTGTGATCAAAGGCTAGCTCCCTAGCTGCTAAGATGGGCCAGATGAGTGTTCCGCCTTTAGTCTGGCAGCTGTACAGGAAGATAAAACAAAATGTGAATGGAGAGAGCAGAGACAGTGTGGGCTTGGAACCAGAGCTGTCTGGATTGGCTCTTGGGATGGTGGGTGGGACTTTGAGGGAGGTCAAGTCTCTAGCTTAAAGAGCTGTATGGACAGGGCTCAGGTGCCAAGGGGGATAAGTAAGTGATATAAAATGAGAGGAGGGGTGCCAGAGCAGAGAAGAGAGCACTGCGATGGAAAAGCCCGAGGCAGAGATGCTGATCTCCCTTCTGAGCAACTAGGTAGAGATGTAGCACTCCATCCAGGCTAGTCTATCATCTGGCTCAGGGACAACCTGTCAGGAGAATGGGACCACCCACAGGAAGATGAGTTCACCGTAAACCATGCTAAATAGATAGAAGGACTAAGTAGCCCTTTTTAATATTGAGTGGTTGGTTCCTTTAAGATTTATTTTTAAGTGTGTGTTTATGTGTGTCTACTTGTGTTTGCTACTGTGTTGTCCTCAGAAGCCAGAGGCATCAGATATCCCTGGAAAGCTTCGATACAGTTAGTTGGTTGTGAGCCATCTTGACAAAGTCTTTGCTGGGAACCAAACTCTGATCCTCAGCAGGTGAAAGTGCTGTCACCTGCTGAGCCATCCTTCAGCCCTGATTGCTTGTGTCATTTGCGTGTGTATTTGTAAGAGAGAGAGGTGTGAGTGTGTGTGCGAGAATCACTGTATTACTCTTACTAGCTTGGAATTTACCATGTAGATCAGGTTATCCTCCAACTCACAGAGATCCACCTGCCTCTGCCCCCAAATGCTAGGGTCAAAGGCGTGCACCACCATGCCTTTTTTTTTTTTTTTAATGATATTAAATTACTATATTTAAGTGACTGAATCCTTTGCTACATATCAAGTTCTAGGCCAGCCTGTGCTATAGGAGACTCTGTCACAAAAAGAAATTAATACATTTGGATTTACACACACATATAAACACACATGCGAGTGCTCTTCAAGCCATGGTCCAGAGACCCAGAGTGGATAAAAGCGTTGGGCAAAGAGAGTTGCTAAGCAAGTCTCTCCCACTCAAACCAACTAAAGCCCTGGAGGTGGGTCCTGGGGTATCTTTGAACACAGTACAGTGTGTCTTCTGCTGCCTCCGGCTGTTCCTGAGAACTGCCACCAGCCCTTTCTGACTGTCTGTGCTGAGCCACCATTGCACAGACCCTCACCCCACAGCCCAGGGCAGCCATATCTTCTTACGAACAATTTGCCTGTGGACCCCTCTGTCCCCACAGAGGGATAGACAAGAGGGTTTTGAGCCACAAACTTCAAAATAAGGGTCTTGAAGCCTTTCGACGGGATGGTCAAAACCAAAACCACAGTAGATCTTAATTCCTCTCCAGAAGTCTACACTTGGGTCTAAGATTTTGATGCACAGACTTAAAAACAGAAAGCCATTTCTCCTCACAATTCCCTCCCCAGTAGCCTCCCTCACAAAAGAGTCCCCGCATCGTGCTGGGAATTCTGCTATAATGATCAGCATAAGCTATAATCACGGCTTTCCCAAACCCTGCCCACCCCTGTGGACTCTGAAAAGGTATCAAGAGACCAGGGCTGTTTTTCACATCTTGGTCCCAATAGGATCTCCATTCTGAAGTTTTTTGCTTACACATTTTTATTTACAAATGGCATGTTCCTGTCACTAAATTTTTATGTTGTATTTAGAGAGAAACTTAGGCAGACTAAAGGAAGAAAGTTAAAGCCATCACTTTCCCAGCACTTAGGAGATGGTCACTAGTTACAAGGCAGCCTGTATTGTTAAAGTGATTTTTGAGTACATAAAATTGTTTCACTTTCAAAGCACCAGGATACTGGGCTGAGGTGTAGCTCAGTTGGTATCTGCCTGTGCATTGTGCTCATGGCTAGGGGTTCAATCCCCAGCATGGCCTAAACTGGGGTTGGTGTCACGCCTGTATTCCCAGCACTAGGGATGTACAGGCAGAAGGATCAGAAAGGAAGGGTCATCCTCAACTATCCTATGCCAGCCTAGGAAACACTGAAGAGACCTGTCTTGTTTGTTTTTAACATGTGATTTTGGTAGGAGACACACGTGCCACAGGGAATGTGCAAAGGTCAGAAGACAGCATGAAGGAGTCAGTTCTCTCCTCCCACTGTGTAGGTTCCAAGGGGCCCCTCAGGTCATCAGGCTTGATGATGACTACCTTTACTTACTTACTGAGCCATCTCAACAGCCCCACGACCTTACCTTAAAATGCTGCTTTATTCCTCCCCTCACCCCACTACTCTTCAAATGAACCAGAGCTCTGCACACGCAGGCAAGTTGTCCACTGCGCTACGTTGTGAGCACTTGAGATTTTTAATTTTTGTATTTTTGAATATGTTACTCTTATGTGTGTGTGGCCTGAAGAAGCTTCTCCCAGGCTCAGTTCTGTCCTTCCACCTGGAATCAGAAGCCAAACTCTAGCTATCGGATCTGCTCAGCAAGTGCGTTGACACTCCAAGCCATCTCAACACCACATGTCAGGTTTGTTGTTTTTTCCAAGCCCCATTTTAAATTTTATTTTAGACAGAGTGTCATTGAGTTGCCCAAGCTGGTCTTGAACTTACTCTGTAGTTCAGATAGATCTTGAATTCACAATCCCTATAGATCAGTCTCCTTAAGGCCTGGGATTAGATACATTTAATACTAGGCCTGCCTAAGTAAATCTTTGCTTGTCATATCTGACAAGACTGGGAAGACCTTGGTCTTGGTGGCATGTGACTATGACCCCAGCACTTGGGAGTCAGAGTCTGCATAGTGAGTCCAAGGCCAGCCTGGGCTACACGAGACCCTATTCAAAAATTAAAACAAAAGACTAAGAAAAACTTAGAAAGGGTGTTGTTTTATCCAAATGCTACTGCTGTCACTTAAAGGTTTGTGTCTGGCAAACAGTGCCAGTGCCTCAACTTGGAAGCTAGACTGGATTGCCTCAGGGGTGGGGAGGGGCTCAGGATGTGTTCTAGTCTTCCTCAGAACTGACCCTCACCTAGAGGATGGATGGGGAGTGTGGACTCTCTCTGGGTAGGAGAATAGACTATGGTTTTGTTTATTACAAAGTGTGCCAGAAAGGAAGGAGTCCCACCTTCCAGATTCAGTCTATAAGACTATTCCCAGCTCTTTAACTGTCCGGCCAACAGGCAGCCCTCCATTCTCCTGCAAGCCTGACAGGCTCCCTGGGAGCTGTTGGGTATCTGAGAAGAGGGGAGCATTGATGTTACTTGGAGCCACTCTGACCCTGGACTCTCCTCTGGGCGGAGCCGTTTATCCTGTGATCTCAAAGATCTCTCTTGCTGCCACTGTTGGCATAAAATGATTTTCCATCTGCCTGAAAAAGAACTTTAAAGGCCACAGATTAACAAGCCAAGTGATTTATTTGCTGAAATAGTAAGAAATTAATCAGCTTAAAGTCGTTTCATCTTCTCTGAACATAGGTGTTACCAGTCCATGGAGCTGGCTTGGTTAAGGCACAGATAACCTCTTCACTGTGACTTCTAGGTGGGGTCACCTTACGCAGTAACGCATCCTGGATTCAGGCTGGCCTGCGGTTGTGAAGGCCTGATGGTGGTGATGGTTCCACTCACACAGTGGGCCCATTTCGAGGAGGGGGCTGCCCAAAGTCAAACCTGGAAGATTCATAAGCTGCACCAGGCTCACCCAGGAAGCACTCTACAACTAAGCCCCGGCCCCAGGAAGCACTTGCACAGAGCTGTACCTGTAGTATCACAAAGCCCAGCCCAGTTCCCTATCATACACTGAAATCCTGCCCCACCCACCCCTGCTCTTTCCTGTAAGCCCCACCCAAGCCCCCACCTTAGTTTTGAGGCAAAGTTTCACTATGTAGCAGAGGCTGGCTTCAAACCCAGAATCCTCCTGCCTCAGCCTCCTAAATATTGGGATTACAGGCCAGGCCTCTACCCTCAGCCTTTGCCTTCATTTTGATCTGAGCTTCTAAAGTAAAAATGTCAGGGAAGAAAGCAAACAGCCCCCTCCCTAGATCTGCCCCCTAGGGAGTGGCATAAAATGAAAATTGTTCTAACCACAGTCATCACTGTGGCCCAGAGCCCCGAGGCCCTCTGGGGCAATCCTGTCACTGGTAAACAAGAGCATGCAAACCCAAAAACATTTCTCAACTACTCAGAAACCCTGACAGAAAGCAATCTGTTAGCAGAGTCCACATTCCCTGTTATGGCTGACACGGTAGCCTGGCCCTGTGTGTCACTCCAAGCTGTCTCTGCCAGGTGGGAGCACTCAGCCTTTGGTTTGTACTGGGTCATGTTTCCAGCGTCCCCCTTATCCAAATTCCTGCAATTTCTGATTCATCCAACTAGTATGTTTTGGCCCATTCTCTTTCAGCAGGCTGGGGACAGAGGCGTCACCCACTTGAAATAACAGGCGTAACTTCCACTGTAGCCCCAAGCATTTTTATCCACCCAGTATTCTAGTTCTAGCCTAAAAGGCATGCCAGTTTAAGAAGTCCTCAAATCGGCCAGGCGCTGTGGCACACGCATGTAATCCCAGCACTTGGGGAGGCGGAGGCAGGTGGATCTCTGTGAGTTCAAGGCCAGCCTGGTCTGCAAAGTGAGTCCAGGACAGACAAGTTGTCTTGAAAGAAAAAAAAAAAAATCCTCAAATCCAGTGCCTAGGAAATGTTTGTTTGTTTGTTTGTTTGTTTGTTTGACATGATCTCACTGAGGAGCCCAAGCTGGCTTGAGGTCGGCTGGCCTATAGTGAGACCCTGCCTGGAACAAATGCCAACAAGCAAACCTTTTAGCTCTTGCCTCTCTGAGTGCAGGTCTTGGAGACAGAACAGATGGGTGAAGTCCGAGTTGTGTGACACAGAGACAGCGTTGTGTTCTAGCTCCCACGCCACCCACAAGTTTCTGTTCTGTACTGCCACACCCCTCACGGTTGGGTGAGTTGGACCCGTCTGTGGAGGCAAGGGGCAGATCCCAGAAGGTACTGCATGAGTACCTGTCCTGTGGGTGGGTGAGCCTTCCACAGACTGGAGGTTCTGTTAAAGCGGTGAGCTGCGTGGTGACATCAGATGTGGTGTTCAGGAAACAGGTTGGGACAGGTGTCTTCTCTGGCTCTTTGGGTTTTTTTTCTTCCAGTTTTTCTGTATAGTCTTGGCTGCCCTGGACTCACTTCCATAGACCAGGCTGGCCTGGAACTAGGAGATCCACCTGCCTCTGCCTCCCAGAGTGCTGGGATTATAGGCACCACGCCCGGCTCTTTTGTGGCTTTTCAAATCACGTGCAAAGGTGGGCTGAACCCAGAAAGTCACTCTTGCTTTAGTAGAGGCTCCGGTCCCCTGGAACATAAACTCTCTGAGGGAAGAATAGTATTTGCTTGTGTGTGTGTGTGTGTGTGTGTGTGTGTGTGTGTGCAAATATATGCATCTATACACAATATATATGAAGATAAGGGTTTTGACTTTAAGAGACTTCCTCAATCCCTCCCCACCTTATTTTCTGAGATAAGGGTTCTCACTACCCCTGAAGCCAGCTGACTCAGCTAGACTAGCCGGCCAGCGAGCCCCAGGGAGCTTCCTGCTTCCACCTTGCCAGCCCTGGGTTCACCGGAATGTGCCACCGCACCCAGCCTCTTAAGAGGTGCTGAGGCTCCAAGCTGGGGTCCTTGCTGCACAGCAAGCCTTTGCTGGATGAGCCACCTGCCCAGCCCCTGCAGGAAGAGCATTTTAACAAATACTGCTTTACGTACTGGAGACTTGCTCAGCTAAACAAATTTTTGTTTTAGTTTTTTGAGAGTGTCATGGAGACCAATTGTGTCCTATAGCAGAGACTAGCCTTGAATTGTTGATACCCCGCCTCTACTTTTCAAAGGTTTGTAATACCATGCATGACTCTTTTGTTTGTTTGTTTTGTTGTGTTTTTTGTTGTTGTTGGTTTTTTTTTTTTTTAAGACAGGATTTCTCTGTGCAGCCCTGGCTGATCTGGAACTCACTCTGTAGACCTTGCTGGCCTCAAATTCAGAGATCCAACTGCCTCTGCCTCCTGAGTGCTGTGCGGAAAAGTGTGGCCACCAATCACCTACTCTATAGTTTTTTATTAAGTTGAGATAAGGAATACCCATACCTACTGTTTGTTTGTTTGTTTGTTTGTTTGTTTGTTTGTTTTTATTTGGGGGGGACAAGTTCTCGTTATGTAGCTGTAGATCTGACTGGCCCAGAGCTTTACTATGTAGACCAGATTGACCTCGGACTCACAGAGGTCCACCCGCCTGTACCTCCTGAGTGCCGCTATCGGTAGCCCAATGTAGTTAGTTGTTTGTATGTTTGTTTTTATCAAGCTGTTACTTTGTGATACTGGGATTGAACCTGGGACTTACTCATCTATGCAAGTTCTCTACTGAGCTGGAAGAAATTCCCAGAAGTTACCATAGAAAAGTAGGCGGTTGGCTCCGGCCGCCCACCAGAGTCTTCCTAAAGGACACCTGTGCCTGCCCTTCCTACCGGCGTTCATCTATTCATCTGCTCAGCTGTGCCTAGTGCTGTGACACTGACAAGGCAGCCACCAGAACCAGCACTAACTCTGAGACAATCATGATAAACTGGCTGTGACCGTGAAGAATAGCTCAGGATTGCCACAGCCTCGGGGCCCACCTGGAATGAAAGGAAAATAAGGGCTAGTGAGATGGCTCAGCTGTGGAAGGCACTTTCAGTCTAGCCCCGTGACTTGTGTCCAGGCCCCTGGACCCACATGGTGGAAGGACAAAACCAACTCATACAAAGTGTCCTCTGACCTCCACATACATGCCATGATATAAGCATGCACACACACACACACACCCCACCCCACCCCCACACAATGTAAATTTTTTAATTAAACAAATAGTAAAAATTACATTACAAATATAAGTTTCACGTTGTTAGCTCAGCAAGCAGAAAAGGTCAGACGTCTGAGAAATGTTTAACCTGTGTGTAACCACTTTAACAATTTGATTATCCAGGGATTTTACTCTCGGTTTCCTGGAAGCCTTTAGGGAGCGGAGCTCCCTGAGAGAGCTCCCTAGACCTTGTCTTCTCCCTTCTGCAATCAGCTGACCCCCAGGGAGGGTGGGAGTTTGTTTTGCTGCCAAGACCAAAGGTTCTTGAAGAAATTCCAGCTTTTTCCTGGTAAACCCAGAGTGCTGTCTGGTGTGACTGCTGGAGTGTGGCTGTGGTCTTCAAATGTCCTGAGACTCCGCACCCTAACCTACCCAATCACCACCTCCAAATAAGTGAGAGGTCACATGATACCATTTAGAGGCATCAGGCCAGCACCTCTGTACCCCTACCCATACTCTCCCCATCCTGGTGTCCAGAAAGAATTCCCCCCACCTATTTCTCTCTACCATTACATTCTATAAGAATATTTTGTTTGTTTTTGATGGCAAAGTCTCTCGGTATGCAGACCCACCAGGCCTCAAACTTGAAAGCAACCCTACCTCTGCCTCCTAAGTAGAGAAGTCACAGGCAGTCCCCTGCCACAGCCAGCCCTCAGAGATAAATAATTCAGATTATAATTTGACCATTCCTTCCAGTTTAGACAATGGCACGGTCTAAAAGTAGGGCTTTTCTGGATGGGGAGGTTCATTTTCTTATTTGGGGGAATTCTCCTGCAGCCCAGGCTGATCTCTAGCTCACTGCGTGGCTGAGGCTAGCTAAGCTCACACTCGGATGCCCTTGCCACTGGAGCAAGGGCAAGCTAGGACTGTGAATGTACACGGCCTGCTAGAATTTGGGCTCAGTGGGTGAATCGCTTACCACGCCAAGTGTAAAGGCCAAAGTTTGGATCTGTAGAACCCACGTAAAAGCTGGGCAGGCTGACAGCCACCTTTATTCCCAGCAGCCCTCAGGAGGCAAAGATGGGCTCCCAAGGCAAACTGCCTAGCCAGAGCTCTGGGCAAGCTCTGAGCAAGAACCTGCCTCAGTAAATAAAGTGGACAGAGATGAGAGAAGACACTAGCTCGATTTCAGTCCACAGAAAGGAGAGAAGTAGGAGGAAAGAAAACCAGCTTAAAGCTGGAGAAGACACAAATTTGAATTTCCCAACTACCTTTTTTTTTATGGAAAATTATTAGGAATGACTTGACACAGTTCTCACTGCACGAAGCAGACAGCTGTTTGACTGCCTTGATTCCAAATCCAAAAAAATGGGAGCACTAAACTGTCTCGAAGAAATGGCAGGCAGATCACAAATACAACAGGGAACGCTAAAAGACTAATGAGCCATCTGACTGAGCAATTATGGAATGTTTGACCTGAGTCCATAGCTTTCCTTCCTCCCTGGTTTTCAATTGAAGGGAAGAAGCGCCGGGGGTTCCTGCCTCACCCTGAACGGCCCCACCAGCAGCAGGAGTGCTGTGGCTTACACTAGATCCCCCTGTTTCCAGGCCCCTAGGGCAAGCACAGTGCAGACCCTCTGAAATGGGTAAAGTTTGCCTGGCCTGAAAGAAGACTTCCAAGTACTCCTCAGAAAGTACACACCCAGCTGGGCATGGTGGCACACGCCTGTGTGTAAGAGGCATCAGATGCCCTGGAACTGGAGTCACAGAGGGCTGTGAGCCACTCTGTGGGTCCTGGGGACTGAGCCAGGTATGGTAGCTCATGCTCTGGGGAAGCAGAAGCCACAGAACATTGACTTAGAAGCTACCTTCGTCTCCACAGTGACGTTTAGGCCAGCCGAACTAGACAGGACCCTGTATCCAAACAAGGGGGCCAGGCCAGCTAGGCATGGTGGCGCACGCCTTTGATCCTAGCACTGGAAGGCAGAGGCAGAGAGATCTCTAGGAGATTGAGGCCAGCCTGTTCTACATACTGATTTCTGGACTAACCAGGGCTACATGGTTAGGCCCTGTCTTAAAAATATGTAAATTAAATATGTAAATATTTAAATTATGTAAAATTTAAATGTGTACATTAAATAATTAAATAAAATATGTAAATTAAATAAGAATGGAAAACTGTGGAAGGAGCTGGGCGATGGTGACACACACCTTTAATCCCAGCACTCTGGAGGCAGAGGCAGGTGGATCTCTATGAGTTTGAGGCCAGTCTGGTCTATGGAGTAAGTCCCAAAACAGCCAAGGCTACACAGAAAAACCCTATCTCAAAACAACAATAACTCCTGGAGAGATGGCTCAGTGGTTAAGAGCATAGGCTGATCTTCCAAAGGACCTGGGTTCAATTTCAGCACCCACATGGTGGCTCACAACTGTGTGTAACTCTAGTTCCAGGGTATCTGGCACCCTCTCACAGACATACATGTAGGCAAAACACTAATGCACATAAAATAAAAATAAACAAATTACTTTAAAACAATAGCAACAAAAGTATGGAGGGAAAAGAATGAGGAGGAGGAAGAGGAAAGAAAACTAGAAGGAAGAGAAGGCAGGTCGTGTTCCACCGTGCTTTCATCTCCAGGGCTTTCCACAACTGACGATGTCCAGCACTGAAATGATGCTGAGTTTCAGAGGTGGGGAGTGAGTTCCTTGCCATCAGGGACACTGGAGGAACAGGCCAAGCCCAGCTGACACCAGGGGCCTGTAAACAAAGGACAGCCAGGGTTGGCCTTAGCAGCTGCCTCAGATAATTTCTGTTGTTGTGGGTAAACACCTACAGCAAACACAACTCAGGGTGGAAAGAGTTATTTCATCCTACAACTTGTAATCCACCCATCACCCAAGGAAGTCAGGGCAGGAACTCAAGGCAGGAACTGATGCAGAGGCCAGGGGGGAAGTGCTGTTCACCCTTCACTGGCTTATACAATTTGCTTACAACCGGTAATTAGGAAAATGCACTACAGACCCGCCTACAGGCAAATCTTATAGAGATTCTCTCAACTCAATCAAAAATAAACTTACCAGGACAGCAATGGCAGCTCAGAATCCACAAAGGTCTGGGAAGCAGATGGCAGACACAGACGAAGACTGGAGGTACATGAGCAAGGTGTCAGGAGCACAGGCTGGCATGAAAAGACAGACACTAATTCCAAAGAAAGGCCGTGGGCTGGGAGTGTAGCCCAGTGGGCAGAACCCAGCATGTAGGATACCCCTGTTTCCAGCCTCAGCTCCACAGTAAACCAGGTGTACAACGATAACTATAGCAACCCTGGAAAGGTGAAGGCAGGAGGGTTAGAAGTTCAAGGTCATCCTTGAACATAACCTTGGCTTCCTGAGACCCTGTCTCAAAGAGAGAAAGGTGAAGGGAGAGGAAGGTGAAGGGATGAAGGAAGAAGGAAGGGGAGGGAAAGAGGGAGAAGAGAAAAGCTGAACTAGATAGGTTCCATTGGCACTGTGCCTGCTGCTCTCGTGGCGCGCTAAAGACGCCTTTTCCAATCCCTTTCTCTCTTTTGCTAAAACTTAACATTTCATTTGTTTACTCATGAAGTGAAAGAGTTACCGTGTACTATCCATGTTCAAAGTACAATTAACTAATGATCGTGTGTGTGTGTGTGTGTGTGTGTGTGTGTGCGCGTGCGCGCGCGCGCGCGCGCGAGCTTGTAAGTGTATATGGGTGGGTGGGTGAGTGTGTGTGAGAGTTAGTGTATATGTGTGCTTAGCTGTGTTCTTACGAGACCCCCAAAATGGGGTGAGATGATTCCCTTTGATACCATAGAAAGCTAATGAGATTCGGCTAAAGCGTGTTGGGGGGAAAATATCGAACTCTAAGTACTTTGTTAAAAAAGAACGACTAAAAGTTAATGACTGAAGCGGCTACCTCAAAAGTTACAACAGGAGTCTCAGAAAACACAGAATGGAGAAGAAGAAAATAGTGAGTCAGTAAATTAGAAAGCAAAAAGAAAATAGAGGAAGTGGATAAAGCCAAAAATGAGGTTATTTGAATAAGATTAAGCAAGGCATGGTGGACATGCCTGTGATCCCAGAACCCAGGGCGAGGCAGGAGGTCAGTCTGAGGACAGCCTGGGCTACATAGTAGGACCCTGTCTCAAAGAATGCACACAGAGAGAGACAGAGAGACAGAAAGAAAAGATGTGGTTTTTTAAAATATTTTTGTAAGTGTGCACCAGATGAGGGCTGGTGAACCGACACATGGGTACTGGCAGTTGAACCCAGGTCCTCCAGAAGAACAAGTGCTCTTCGTGGTGGAGCCGTCTCTGCAGCTCCTCCATCTTGTTTTGAGGCAGGGTCTTTCTCATTGTTTCTAAGCGCTGCCTACCCCAGGCTGCCTGGTCCACAAGCTTCTAGGTGGGCCCTGCCTCCGCCTCCTGGCTTACTGGGATTACAGTGTGAGCTAGCACATCTGCCTGCTCCACATGAGTTCAGAGGATTAAACTCAGGTTGTCCAGCTTTCGACAGAAGCGTTTGCCCAGTGAGCCATGGCCCCAGCCCCAGATGTTGCTAAGTTCACTTGTTTAGGATTGCCAAGTCTGGGGCCAGCCTGGGCTACAGCGTGCTGTCTCGAAATAACAATGATAATAGTAATAATGAACGGATTAAAATAAATGTGCACATCCTTCTTTCCGTGCATCGTCTATGAGGTGGTAGATGCCTTCAGAAAACAGCTCACTGGGCGCATCCCGTGTGTGCTGCAAACTCAACAACTCAACAACGGTTCCTTCCACTTTCATACTCAACAACGCAAGGCCAACTCTCGAGGGCCTGCTCTGTGCTCCCTACCCGTCTGTCCATAAGGCTTTCTTGAAAGAGATCTCTCTCTGGACTCTCTCAAAAGGAGACTGTCAGTGCAGCCCAGAAAGTATAAAGGGAAAGTATTTTAATTTTTTAATCCATGCCATTATTAGCTCTCTGTGCCCTGACTTCTAATTACACAGAAGCATGTCCATCTAATAGCCTAGCCCTGACTCATGACTTATTAATGAGGTCATACTTTTCAGTACAATTCCACAGTCCCATCAATCTCTCCTAAATTATTTTTAAGTGAATTTGCTGCTTTTTGAAAGGAAGGGGTCTGTGTGGCACTAGTGAGAACCAGGAAAGTTTAGCGTGCCTTCGGTTTGGGAAACTTTCCCAGCAGGATGGCGGGTGATCCAGGCTCGGGTTGAGCACCGCTGGCCTGCCATCCCAGGGCTCACAGCCTGCGAATCAGTCCCTCAAAGGCTGCACAACAGTGCTCCACGCAAGCATGCCTGCCAGCACGCAAGTGTGGCCACTGGCCTGCCTGGGGTCACGTGACAACATGTGACCAATGTGACAGCAGACACAAGTGAGCACAGAGGTGGGTCCCGCCCCAGCTGCAAGTGGGTAACAAGTTCAAGGTGGCCCCAGGGAGGAACCAGAGCACACATATTTGGGGGAATTAAGGATATCCATAGCACATGGTCAACTACTAAGACAGGTGTATTGAAATACATATAGGACCTTCAAGACGGAACTTGCCATCAAGTCTGACAACGTTCATTCCCAGCAACCCCAACGTTGGAGGGAGAAAATACACTCCTACAAGTTGTCCTCTGACTTCCTTATGGGTGCTATAGCACACGTGCATGCACACACACACACACACACACACACACACAATATACATATATATATGTATACATATGTATAAGTAAATAAAATAGAATTTAAGATGTGAATACGTTCATGTTCTTAGGTTTACTCTATAGCCCATGCTGCAGAAATCTGTACAGTGAGTATCCTAGAACTCACTGTAGTCAGACTGTCCTCAAACCTACAGTGATCCTCCTGCCGCAGGTTCCTGGGATTACTATCATGAGGAGCTCTTTCTTTCTTTCTTTCTTTCTTTCTTTCTTTCTTTCTTTCTTTCTTCCTTCCTTCCTTCTTTCTTTTCTTTTCTTTTTTTACAGAGTATCACTGTGTATCCCTTGCTGCTCTAGAACTCACTATTTAGACCAGGTTGGCATCAAACTCACAAAGATCCACCTGCCTCTACCTCCTGCATGCTGGGATCAAAGGTGTGCACCAGCAAACGAGGGTTTGTTGTTTTTGTTGTTTGGGGAGGTTGTTTTGTTTATTTGTTTTAAGACGGGGCCTCAGCTCAGGCTTGTCTCAAATCCACCATGTAAAGAGAGATGACTTTGAACTCCTGATTCCCCTGCCTGTTTGCTTGTTTGTGGCAGAGCCTTGTTGTTTAGCCCAGGCTGACCTGGAACCCGAGGTGATCCTTTCACCCTAGCCTTCCCAGTGCTGGGATGAAGGTAGGAACCATGATGTATATTTCACCACACACCAGCACACAGGTGCTAGTCAACACCAACCCCACAATATGGCAGTCCATGCCCCCAGCAATGCTAGCTTCCAGTGCTGGGTTCGAATCCATGGGTGGAGGCCTGAGAGATGGCTCAGTGGTTAAGAGCACTGGCTACTCTCCCAGAGGACCCAGGTTCAATTCCCAGCATCTATACATGGCAGCTCACAACTTTCTAAAACTCCAGTTCCAGGAGATCTGATACTTTCACACTGACATAAATGTAAGCAAAAACACCAAAGCACATCAAATTAAAAAAAAAATAAATAAATAAGAATTATCTTAAACAAACAAACAAAACCCAAGGCTGGAGGTAGTAACAGATCCATGACCAACATTCCTTGAACCTGAACATGGACTCCCTGCTGCCCTCCTCCACAGGGTATCAACTGCAATGATACAAGCCATGTGTGCCCATCCCCCACCGCTACCCCCTTCTCCCCCCAACATCTACCCTCCAGCCACATGCTCTACAAACAGACCCTTGCTATTGAGAGGAAAGCAAGGCGGCAGCAAAGCCGCTTGGCTCTCTTGGTCTGGTGGCCCACATCTGTCCTGCTCACTTCAGCCTCTTCTCTGGGAGACGTGAGCACTCAAGTGTAGACCAGTTACACAAATGGAAAGGTTTAATTTATGTATCTCCTACTGTGGAGCAGGTGTTCATAGCAGCAGCTACCTGACACCCTGGAAACCCCCAGGAGGTGCTGATAATCCTATAAGCGAGGGCCATCCCCTTACACTTCACAGGAACATAAGCTGGAGTATAAGCATGGCCTCCTCCAGGCTCCACTTCCTGGAATTTTAGAAATTGTTTAGGCTGGTAGGAAGTAGGTTTGGTAGCTTCTGTCTGTAATCCCAGTACTCGGGAGGCTGAGGCAAGAGGATCACTAGTTGGAGGCCAACCTGTGTTATATAATAAAGCTTCTCAAAGGAAGGAAGAGGGGAGGAAAAAAGAGAGGAGGGGAGGGGAAGAGAGAGGAAGAAAGGGGAAAGAGGAGACGGGAGAAGAAGAAAAAACTGTTCTTGGCTGATTAGGTCAAGAGATAGGCCTTCACCCCTCACCTGGGCAGTGCTGGAGAGCTGGCCCTGGGTACAGGAGAGGTAGCCCATGGCAGGGGCACAGAGAGCTAGCAGGCTGAACAATTCAAGCTTCCGTCCAGGCCCAGATCCAGGGCTTAGAGTTGGCCCACCCCAACATCTACCCCATCTTTGAACTGCTGGAGCACATGAAGGGTCCGGTCCTCCAGATCCAAAGCTGCAGGATCTCCATGACACAGCACCAACAAGATATCCTAGAGAATTCAGTACTGACAGTGTAGCAGAAGCCAGAGGCCTCGAACCAGACCAATGACTCATTGCAATGAACATTTGCAAGCAGCAATGTTTGGACAAAAGGGCATACTGTGTGACACACTGTGACATACCTCAGCTTCCACAGTGAGATTTTTTTGTCTGTTTGGTTGGTTGATTGGTTTGGTTTTTTTGTGGGGAAGTTGCAAGGGCAGAGGGTGGCTATGGAGGGGCTAGAAGATGAATGGGATTGAGGTGCAGGATGTGAAATTCACAAAGAATTAACGTTAAGAAAGAGAGAGAGAAAGGCCCTATCTCTGTCCCTCACTGGGAAAGCAAAGTCTCTGCCCTTTGTGACCTGTGACCCTTGGTGATGTCATACTGGGGCCTGGCAGCCAACTCTTTGCTCCTAGACTCAGAACCCTTCCTCCTTGTTCCTGTACGGTAATAACTAAGCCAACTGGGGGGGAAATGCTGCAGAGGAGACTAAGGAAAACCAGAGCATGGGGGCAGCTGGGGCCAGGAAGGAGTGCCAGAGAGACACATAAAGGGCCATTGTGCGGGTGCCTAGGCCGCCACGGAGGCCTTGGCAGCCAAGTCAGAGGAGCCCACCGTGATCTGTGTTCTCTGAGGGAGATCCTTGGATCTCAGCTGAATAAAGAACAACTTGGAAGCAGGCAGAGGAAAGTAGAAAGCACGGGGACAGGAAGCACAGGCCAAGCCAAGAGGAGAGTGGGCGGAAGTGGTAGAGCAGGGTGAGGGGCACAGGTGAACAGGGCTCGCACCTGCCCTTGCACCTCTAATTTGACTGAAAGCTCATTTCGACACTGCCAAACAAGAAAGCAGTCTTTCGGACAGCTAATCAACAATTTAAAAAGTCTGTCCTGGCACCTTGTCAACGGCTCAGTGGGTAAAGCCATTGCTATGAAAACAGCCTGAGTTCCGTTCCTGAAACCCGCCTAAGGCTGAAGGGGAGGACTGAACTCCGCAAAGCTGTCCTCTGACCTCCACCACGTAGTGGTGCACACGCCCACGCCCATGCCCACGCACACGTGTACCATACTAATCACTAGACAGGTGCCGACTAGTTACTTGCTGCTCTTGCGGAAGACCTTGGCTCCGTTTCTGGTACCCACATGTCAGCCCACAACGGTCCTTAACTCCATTCTAGGGGATCTGGCATCCTTTGCTGGCTTCAATGGGAACCAGGTACAGACACAAGTGTACCTACATGAATGAAGGCAAAAAAAACCCATACACGTAAAAAAAAAAAAAAAAAAAAATTAATAAACATTTTAAAGTTTTGCTCTTACCAGAAGGGAAAAAATAGAGAAGAAACATGGGTTCCATCTAAGCAGGGTTGATCAGAAGATCCGCAATCATTGGAAAAGCTCGAATAAGGAAAAGGGCACAGGACTCAGGGCAGAGGAGTCGGCCTCTTGGGGGTGGCAGATAGATGGGCTTTGTGTTTGTGTTTTAACAGCAGCAACCCTGGGCCACCTCTGGTTGGTTGTCACATTGGCCACCTTTTCTTTCTGGTGAAGGCTGAACAGAAGCAAGGATTGTCTCCTGAAAGAAAAAATTTGCTCAGAATAAAACTTACTGAGGAAAACAAGAGATTCCCCGAAGTCAAGGGCCCACTCGTTGACTTTGTTTTCTTTTAGAGACAGGGTTCATGTAGCCCAAGCTGGCCTCACACTTAATACCATAGCTGAGGATGACTTTGAACTTTGATCCACTCCCTCCAACTCCCATGTGCTGGGATTGTAGCCCTGTGACACTGTGTCTGGTTTATGCAGTGCTGGGGGTTGAACTCGGGACCAGTAATGCTAGGCAAGTACACTAGGCAATCCATAGCCCCACAGCGAAGCCTCTGAAATTGATTTCCTCTCATAATCATGGCCCTTGTCTCTCCTCATCTCTTCTGATCTTGAAGTGAGTCAGCCTCTTCCGCTCTTCCAGGGTAAACCCAAGGTACCCTGGACTCACAGTTGCCCCAAGAGCAAGCTGGGGTTGGGGGTGGAGCCAGAGAGGGGTATTAAGAGAAGGGGAGAGCTGGCACTCCTAAATGGAGAGAGGCTCCAGCAGCTCAGTCCATCTTGAGCGGAATTGTTAATCTGGTGCAGAACTCCTGAAAGGAGAAGAGCTAGACCCAGCTCCCTCCCAGGGCCGCCTGCCAGCTTCCCCCTCACCTCTTCCTTTCCAAATCCTGGGTGCCTTTGTAACAGGACTGGTCCAAGCCAGCCTCTGCAGGAGCCACCTGACCGAGTCCTCTCCCATCTCCTCCACCTCCTCTGCAGTGAGAGAGGCAGACTGCCGCTGTGAGCACCACCCCTCCCCCCCAAAAAAAGAAAGCAGCCCGATTCTAGGACTTGGGCCAGAGCCTGGCAGATGAGTTATCCCATGAGAAATGATTCTGAGGGCAAGTTAACTCTTTCTCTCACTGAGCCACAGCCCATCAAGCGCAGGCAGAGGCTGAGCCCTGCCAGGCCCATACCTCCAACCCTGGGAGCTTCTTGCCTAGGCCTTCTCAGCAGCCAGCCTTCCGGATGGGCCCCAGTGACATGCTCACAGTGTCCCCTCCCTGCTGAAGTGACTGTGTGAGGCCCACAGCAGTGGCCCAGAGAGTGTGGCTCCCTCCCCGTTTTTTGTCTCTTCTCTGACCCTATGATGAGGGCCATGTGACAAAAACAGACACTTCCTGAAGCTAGTCAGGCAAGCGGGCCACTGTGGAAGCAGACCCACCAATCCCCATCATTGGTTCCACAGCCCAGTCTTCATTCTAAGGGCCATTGTGCCATTGTGCACTGCAAGTCCCAGCCAAGTGTCCCCTGCGCGTCCTACTCACTGAAACTATGAGGGTTTTGTTGTCCTTTGGTTTTGTTTGGGTTTTTTGCTTTAATGGGTTTTCAGTCGTATTGGAATCTAACCCAGGGCTTTGCAAATGACAGGCACAAAATTTTTATCTCCAGCCTTGGCTTGCGTTCATTGAGACAGGATCTCAATATAGCCCAGGATGACCCCAAACTGGCTCTGTAGCCAAAGATGACCTTGAAGTCCCAATCCTACTTCCACCTTCCAAGTGCTAGGATTCTAAGTGTGTGCCACCATGCCTGCCTGGCCGGAGTGAGTTAATGAGTGTGTGTGTGTGTGTGTGTGTGTGTGTGTGTGTGTGTGTATGTGTGTGTGTGTGTGTTAATGTCAAAGAGAAGGAGAGCTTGCCACTGCAGGAGGCAAGGCAGATTTTACACAGACTCCTGCCATGAGCCAGACAGATTTGAGTATAAGCTGTGCTCCATACGGAGCTTTGGAGAGAGACTTGGCATTTTCAAGAGGAAAGTGGGGACAAAGCAGGGGGAGCAAGCAAATAGCATTTGGGAGAGTCAGGATGAGAAATTCCCAAAGGTTTTCTGAACATGCCTGGGATGGTGTGCCAAGAACTGCTGCAAAATTAAGGTAAGTCTCACACAGCGGACCCTCCCGGTACCTGAGCCTCTCCCAGGAGAATTTGAGAGGCTGCGTCCTACCCTAGGCATGATCTTGAGCTTTAGGACCTAGAAAGTATTCTTTTCAAGTCTCTTAATGTGAAAGGTAGATGAAAGTAATTGTTTGTGCCCTGATTTGGAAGGTCTCATAGCCAAGGTTAAGGATGAATGAAGACTCAGGCTTATGACTAAAGGCCAAAGGAGAGTGCCTGCCAATAATCCCAAGGAAGCTTGTATTATAGCAATCAAAAACACGAACTAAAGATGTAAAGTTAGATTCCAGAGGCTGTGTCTCATGTTTCTCCTCCTCCTCCTCTTCGTCTTCTTCTGTGTGTGTGTTTTTGCTTGAGAAAGGACCTCACTATGTAGCTCTGACTGTCCTGGAGCACCCTATGTAGACCAGGCTGGCTTCGAACTCACAGATATCCATCTGCCTCTGCTCCCAAATGCTGGGATTAAAGGCATGCACCACCACTCCCAGCAACTTTTTCTTTTTGTATGTTTTGGTGTTTATTTTTGTTTTGTAGCCCAGGCTGGCCCTTAAGATGCTGAAGATAGCTGAAGCTCAATAGCTGAAGATAGCCTCATGCCAGAACCTGATCCTCCTGCCTCCATCTCCTGAGTTCTGTGATTATAGGGATGCCCCACCACTCCTGGTTTATGCTGGGGAACCCAGAGGTAGTTCATGCTGGGCAAGGGCTTTACAAACTGAGCTCCATGCCCACTGCCTTCCATTCTTCTACCTTGATCCTCTGCTGAAAAAAAGAAAAGAAAAGGCCAGAGTGGACAGTCTTCGTAACATCCCATGTTACATAACTGACAGAGCTTTGGCTGGACAGTTGAGAGTCTCCTTTTTTTGACATATCCATTTCCATAATCACTTGGAGCTGAGCATCCCAGCAAATGCAGTGTTGGACTTAATAGTAAGTATGGTCTTTCCTCACCAGGAATGTTATGCCTGCAGCCGGACACACGTTTCTGGGATGAGAGCAGTGACCTGGAAGTGTCCTCTTCAAAACCACTCTCCTGACCACCTTGCTGAGCATTTCCCAGGTGAGCCTTGGAAACGAAGCTCCTCGGGCTGAAGACGTAGGTCAGTGGGAAAGCACGTGCCTGGCATGTGTAAGGCCTCAGGTGTGATACCCAGCACTGTAGGAAGAAAAGGGAAGGAAATGAGCCTACTCATCTCTGCTTCTCAGAGCAGAGTCCGGGACCAAGAGGAAAACCAGCATTTAGATGAGGGTGGGATAGAAGCTAGAGTCTATCAATTACACCTCTTCAGCCATTGCTTTCCAGCTGACTGTTGGCCCTTAGGAGAATGAATGACAACCAGAGCAAAGGTCTAAACAGTGAGGCAAGGGACAGGCATGGCTCACCGCTGTAATCCCACATTCAGGAAGTAGGGACTGGAGGTTCAGGAGTTTGAGGGCCACCCTAGGCTCCATAGGACCCTGTCTCAAGCAACAGCCACAAAATAAGTTGGCAAGGAGGCTTTTTATGATGGTTATTACAGTCAGGCAGCATCAGGGCAAGGCTACAGCAGATGCTCATCGCTCACACCTCTTCATCAGTGGATTTTATCTCCTTCCTTTTTAAGTTTTTGCTTTGTTTTTATTTTATGTATTATGAATTCTCTGTTTTCATGCACACCACAAGAGGGCATCAGATTCCATTACAGATGATTGTGAGGCACCTTGTGGTGCTGGGTATTGAACTCATGGCCTACTGGAAGAGCAGCCAGTGCTCTTAACCCCTGAGCCATCTCTCCAGCCCATGTGTTTTTGTTTTGTTTTGTTTTTTCAAGACACTGTTTTTCTATGTACCTCTGGCTGTCCTGGAACTCAGTAGACCAGGCTAGCCTCCAACTCACAGAAGTCTGCCTGCCTCTGCCTCTGCCTCTGCCTCTGCCTCCCAAGTGCTGGGATTAAAGGCATGTGTCACTACTGTCCAGCCTTAAGATTTTTTTTAATGTGTGTGTGGGGGGTATACAAAGGCTAGAAGAAGGTGTCCGATCCCCTGGAGCTGGAATTAACAGCATTGTGTGCTCCTGTGGTTGCTGGAAACCAAACCCAGGTCTTTTGCAAGAACAGAGCGTGCTCTTGATGACCGAGCCATCTCTCCAGCCTTTGGCTTTTTCTTAGGTGTGACTAGTAGATATGTGCCTGTGCTTCTCGACCAAACGGACCACTGAGCAATGCTATCAAACCACAGTGACACCAGGGTGACTTTGGTTCTCAAGCCTTATTCCTAAGCCTTTCTGTAGATAGTCGTTGAAGCACCTCTGTAGGCATTTCATGTCCTAAAGATATGGCGGCTACTTGGTGTCTGGTGAAAGTAGAGCCTTCGATGGACTAGGCACAAGCACAGTCCATCTTGATGCCACAAAAGGAAGCTGGGGTGAGAGAAAAAGGTGACCTCTTTCGTGGACTCTCTGTAATGAGGCAAGAAAATCAGGAGTTAAAGGCCAAGCTGGGGTGATACCTGTCTCAGGAAAAAAAAAAAAAAATTAGTTGAAGGAAGGAGAAAGAAGGGAGGGTGGGGGATAGAAAGAGGTTCTAGGAATTTGGGTGTAGAGCTTCAGCAGTGAAAGGCAAGGAACTAACCTTCGGACAGCTTCTGTCTGGTTCCAATGTCCCCATGCCTCTGCTCTAGGGGCAAAAGACGCAAGTGTCGGCAGCTTCATCACTGCCATAGATAGCACTCCGGAAGTAGAAGAATTAAAGTTCGAAGGCAAAGGATTTAATTAATTCTTAAGAACTCCAAATAAGCTTCTTTAAAATGAAGTAGTCTAAAATATTCTCAAGATACTTCATTTCAAATGTGACTGAATTTGAGGCCAGAGAGAACACTTTTGTACTATAAGCCTGTGGTTTGGGGTTGCATGCAATTAGCCTTTGGTCAGTGTCTCAGAAATAAAAAGGTTCCGTTTCATTGAGAGAAAAGTACACACTGACATGAATAAATATGCTGTGATATTTGCACTAGGGAGGAAGAGGCAGGGGGATTGTTTTGAGTTTGAAGCCAGCTGGGGCTATGTATCAAAATAATACGTATGGATTAGTTGGGAGAGTGTTTGTCTAGCATCCAGGAGTTCCTCAATTTAATCCCCTGTCCTGCATAAAACTGAACTCCCCTCTGGAATCCCAGCATTCTGGAGGTAAAGACAGAAGGAGCAGGTGTCCCAGGCCAGCCTTGGCAACATAGTAAATTCAAAATCAGTCTGGGTTACATGAAACCCTATCTTTAAAAAAATGCTAATGACCCTTCATTTGTGTCATTTGCTGGTATATGATCCATGTTTGGTAATGTAGGATTCTTTTGCTTTGGTTTGGATATTATGTATTTATTTCTTTGAGACAATGTAGCCTTGTCTGGCGTTGGACTCAGAAATCTGCCTGCCTCTGCCTCCTCCGGAGCTGGGATTGAAGGCAGGGCCCACCATACCTGGCTTGTGTTTCATTTGTAAAAGAGAGTAAAATGATTTTTTTATTCACTGGTAACTAAAAGTCCTTTTATAAATGTTTCTTTCT
Organism: Psammomys obesus; assembly: GCF_907164565.1. Lineage (NCBI taxonomy): Eukaryota > Metazoa > Chordata > Mammalia > Rodentia > Muridae > Psammomys > Psammomys obesus. The sequence goes on from NW_026592118.1 coordinate 12,071,589, forward strand.
CAGATATACTTTGTTTTCTTAAGAAGGAAAGCCCTATCCGAAGAGGCTGACTGGCTTCAGACTCTGGCCATCTTCATCTTGACCTGGAAGTGAATCTGTCAGATGCAGTGTGGAGCCAGTACCAAGCTTCTCCTGGGGAAGATGTTCCCAACACTCCAGAGAACAGCGGTGGTTTCATTCTTGAAGGCTCTGATGTAGACAGCACTCCCAAGATTCCAGGTTTTCCATTGATTGTAACCTTTTCCTATAGAAACTGTTCCTGTTCTCAAATAGGAAAGAAAAACTCTAAACTAGGAAGAAACTCAGCCCTAGGTAAATGTCAGAGAAGGTGCCTGCAAAAATCCCAGAATCAAAAGTTCTGTCTTCGGGGGCTGGCAAGATGGTGCAGGGATGGTAAAGGCACCTGTTGCCAAGCCTCATGTGATTGATCCCACATGGTGGAAGGAGGGAACCAACTTCTGAAAGTTATCCTCTGCTCTCACACTCACATACACTGTGGCATGCACACAATTACACACAAATAAATGTATATGTAATTAAATTTGTTAAATTGTTCTTTTAAAGAATTCTACTTTCTCCAGAACAAGGAAGGTCTAAATTCAGCTTCCAGGTTGACCTTGGCTTTGTCTTAGCTAGGGTTTCAGTGCTGTGATAAAACCCTGACTAAAAGCAGCTTGAGATGAATAGGGTTTATTTCAGCTGAAAGCTCTCAGGTCACACCCATCACCGAGGGAAGTCAGGGCAGATCCTGGAGGCGGAACCCATGATGCAGAGGCCATGGAGGAGTGCTGCTTACTGGCTTGCTCATGGCTTGATCAACCTGTTCTCATAAAGCACCCAGGACCACCAGCCCAGCATTGACACCACCCATAGTGGGCTGGGCCCTCTCACACCAATCAAGAACACACTACAGATTTGCCTACAGTAAAATCTTTTTTTTTAATGCGTATATGTGTGTGCCTGTGTGTATGTATGTGCACCCCATTATGCAGAGCTCACAGAGGCCAGAAGGGAAATGACAGGCCATTGTGATCTGCCCAGGACCAAACCCAGGTCCTCAGCAAGAGCAACAATTGCTCTTAACCCCTGAGCCACCTCTCTAGCCCGGACAGGCAAATTTTATGATGGAGGCATTTTCTCAGCTGAGAGATCCCTGTTCCAAATGATGCTAGATTGTGTCAATGTGACCAAAAGCCAACCAGGACAGGCTTTCTGTCTTTCTGTGGTGCCATCTTGACCGCCAGCATCAAATTGTGGAAAGAGTGGGCTTTTAATACCAAAATAATATATAGACCTACATAGCCTTGTAGATTCGGACCACGGAGCTAGGGGAGAAAACTGTGACTTGGCACCCACTACCCTCTGCTCCCGTACCTAGGTGACTGTATTGTTGTTGCACAGAGATGCACTAAAAGACAAAACTTTAAAACGCTTGCTAGCTTTCCCTGTAGATAAGACTATTCATTGCTTTTCCTACTTGTTTTTTTTTTCTGCTGTGTTTGTTTTTTAATGTTTTAGTAATAAACATTTATTGATTGCTTTAGGAGTTTTATTGATTATATAGTCAATGTATTATTTACATGTCAATAATATATTATATATTGATTGAATATGTATATATATATATATATTTTTTTTTAATTGACTGATTTGGAGTCAATTAAGGAGTTTGGAGTCAATACAAGCCACAGCACGTGTTTGGAGGTCAGAGGACAGCTTGGGGCCTCAATCAGCTCCTTCCACCCTGTGGGTCCCAGGAATCAAACTCAAGTTGTCAGACTTCGTAGTAAGGGCCTTTTCCCAGGGAGCCATTTGTTGGCCTGGCTGTTAATCTATTGTTTGGGGGTTTTGGAAGGTTGGGTTTGGGTTTGAGACAGGGTCTCACTATGTAGTCCTGGCTGTCCCAGAGCTATGTAGGGCACAATGGCCTAGAATTCAGATCTGTCCGCTTCTCACTCCTGTGGTGGTGGTTGTTGTGGGGAGGGGTGTCAGTTTTTACTCTGCAGCCATAGCTGGCCTCAAACTCATTGTGAGTCCAGGCTACCCCCAACTCAAAGCAATTCTATCCATTCAACTTTCCCTGTGCTGGGGATACAGGTGTGAGCCATCAGGCCTGGCAGCTTGCTTTTCTCCGGATACAAACTTGTATGTCAGATTTCTGTCTCTCTGTGTTCTCTCTCTCTCTCTCTCTCTCTCTCTCTCTCTCTCTCTCACACACACACACACACACACATACACACACACACACTCAAACACACATCTGTATTTCACTTCTTTTAGCAATTATTAATGAATTAGCATTCTGGCCCAAGCCATCTTCAATTAATAAACATTTGTTTCCAATCTCTGCAATTACAGTAAACATTCTTGGGCGTACATATTTGCACTAGAACATTTAAAATGTTTATTTCTCCCTAGCTTACTACTAAGAAGGATGGAAAAATAGCTCAAATAATTTTGTAGGTTGTGATTTGCAGATAATAAAAGTAGGAGGCGGGAACGAAGCTATGTTGGGACATTTACAAGAGAACCAAGCTCCAGCGCTAATTCGGAGAGGGTGAAACAGATGGGACTGTGTTACGCGTGATCCGAAGCTTTCTGCAGACACTTCTGTTTCAACTCCAGGATTCATGAAAGCCTTCTTGGCAACAGAAAGTGAAAGCAAAGCCATGGTAAATCGACTTCTTTCCTAAACAGTCCCTCCCACCAAATCACCCTTCATCTTTCTATTTTGAAACAAGATTTACGATGAATGCTGCTCCGTGAAGCTTTGGCTTATGTAGCCTCTCCTTTCTACCTTATCATACTTCTTCTATCTTCTCAATTTTTAAAAGGAGTTTAAAAGTATGTTTGTGAGTGCCTGCATGTTTGTGTGTGTAACACATGAGTGCCTGTGACTTCAGAGGCCAAAAGAGGGTGTTAAGTCCTCTGGAGCTGGAGTTACAGACGGTGCCATGTGGGTGCTGGAAAATAAATCCAGTTTCTCTGTAAGAGCAGCCATCTCTCCTGCCTCATGCTTTTTAACATTTAAACGGTTTTTATTTATTTATTTCGAGTGGCATGGAGAAGAAGGTGCACATGCCATGACACGCTCGAGGAACTCAAAGAATAGCCCTGTGGAGTCAGCTCTCTCCTTCCACCTTTGTGTGGGCTCCTCGGGAGTAACTCAGCTCAGCAGACATCCAAGGCCTTCACCTGCTGAGTCATCTCACTGGCCCACTGTCCTTGCCTTTCTGACTTTTGAGATGTTTTCTTCAGGGCTGGAGAGAGGACTCTGCAGTTAAGACCATTTCCTGCTCTTCCAGAGGCCTGAGCTCAGTCCCCAGCATTTATGTCAGACCATTCACAGCCGTCTGCTCCAGGGACTCCGTCACCTTTGTCTGGCCTCTGCGGACAACCACACATACATGTCACACTTTCACATACACACATATACATCATACAAATATACATTAAAAAAAAATATATATATATATATTTTTTTTAATATATATTGTTTTCTTTTAGTGCTGAGCTAAAACCTACAGCCTTGTGGATGGCAAGCAGCCATTCTACCACTCATGACCTCACAGCTGGATGACCCCAGGCCCTGGAACTCCCTAGGTGAGTAATCTGCCATTGACTCACACCTAGAATTTTGCTCAGCCTGACCTCCACACTAGCCTGCTGAGAAGCAAGTCATCTGTCCCTCCAGAGTTTTCCAGAGGAGAACACAGCTGTGAAAACCCTAAGCTAGGGCCTGAAAAGGGAGGCCAAGCAGACTGGACAGAGACACTTCTTGTGTCTGAACTCCTCCTAAGACCTGTGAGCCTGGCTTGACTCCGCACTTGGAAGGTGGAGGCAGGAGGATCAGGAGTCCACTGTCATCCAAACAAGCAAAAATCAAATGCTGTAGGGGAGGAGGGAGGGTGCTGGAGAGATAACAAAGAGGTTAGCAGTAATGGCTGCTCTTCCAGAGGTCCTGAGTTCAATTCCCAGCAACCACACAGGTCCTGAGTTCAATTCCCGGCAATCGCACAGGGGCTCAGACCATCTATACTGAAATCTGATGCCCTCTTCCGGTGTGCATGAAATCAGAGCACTGACTGTATACGTAAAATAAATAAACAAATCTTTAAAAAAAAGTCAAATGCCTGCAATTAACAATTAACAATAATAGTAATGGAGAGAGGTGACAGATAATTTCAAGAGAGATACAGTTTACAGCTAAATGGGCTGGGCTTTTCTGCTATTTGTTTTGTTTTTGTTCATTGAGACGGGACTCACTGTGTGGTTAATCCTGACTGGCTTTGCTTTGTGGGCTGGCCTCAAACTCACAGAGATCCTTCTGCCACTGCCTCCCCCAAGTGCTGGGATTAAAAGCATATGTGTCCCCAGCCCAACTCTGACAAATGGGATTTTAACACACAGGAGAGTCAGTAGAATGTTCAGTATATGCTGAGACTTTTTCTATTATTCTTTTCCTCCACCCTCCCCAGAGATACTCCCAGGGTAGCCTCAAAGGGCCCTGGAAGAGGTTGGGAACTGGATCCTCATTCTGGGAATTTCTCAGCATCTTTCACATTACCGTTTCAGTATCTAGTCACAGCTATCTCTGGTTCTCAAGAAGAAGATGGCAGCCTTGGGGTTGGAGAGAGAGCTCAGCGGTTAAACGTGCTTACGGCTGTTGCAAAGGCTCAAATGCAGTTCCCAGCACTCAGGTCAGGTAGCAAAGAACCACCTACAGCACCAGGAGACCTACAGCTATCTTCTGGACTCCACAGGCAGCTGTACTCACGTGAACGTACAGGGACACACAGGCATACACAGAATTAGAAATATAAAAGAGCAGAGAAGAGCACTGGCCGCTCTTCCGGAGGTCCTGGACTATGTTCCAGCACCCACAAGACAGCATACAACCATCTGTATCTCTAGTTCCAGAAAATCTTCTGGCCTCCATGGGCAGTAGATACACACGGTGCATAGCCGTACATGCAGGCAAAACACTGATAGACATAAAAAAATTCTTTTAAGTGTCTTTGAAAACAAAATAAGTGAGCCAGGCCCAGTGGCACATGCCTATAATCCCAGGGAGGCGGATGCAGGCAGATCTCTGTGAGTTCCAGTCCAGCCTGGTCCAAGACAGCCAAAGTTATCGAGAGAAACTGTGTCAATAATAATAATAATAATAAAGTGGCCAGACATAGGCAGGTGGAGCGCTCCCAAGAGCACCCCAACCCAGTGCTACTCAGAAGACACCCAGAGGCCCCAGAAACCACTAAGGGGAGCAAGTGAGTGGTGGAGAGATAGAAAAGAGAGAAACAGAAGGATGTACGAACAATAAAGAGAGGCAGAACTGGAGCTTGAGGTTACTGAGGAGCAGCCTGATGTGAGCAGCCTGTAATGCCACCTGCGGCCATGTCTGCGGCCACAGCCCTGAAGCAGCAGGGATCTGCCTCAATGTCTGTGGCCCGTGGGACCACCAAAAGCCATGTGGATATCCCTGGTCTGGGCTGCCGCCTTGGGGCCGTGTTAACAGGCGAGGCTGTGCGGAGCTGGCCCTGCCCCTCACCTGGGCATCCTAGGCGAGCTGGGTCCTCACTGGCTGCAACACTGGGGAGAGGAGCCCACCCAACACCTCCCACCCCCAAGCAGAGCTGGTCCTGGGGGGCGGGGGGGCACTGCTGAGCCAGCCCTGAGGGTGTGAGCACAAGATGCAGGCACGTGGCTAACTGTTCAGCCTGCTGGGGACACAGGAGTCAAAGACGCACAAGAAAGACAGGGTCACGTAAAAGGGAGGGCAGTTACATCTTTTCCTGGAATAGGTGAAGATTTCCCTGGATCCAAGCACTCTATCTGTTTGCTTTGATGGCTCTTTGGGTCCCTGACACATCTTGGCATTGAAGGGTGTGTCATTTAACATATAAGTGAATTATGATGGCGTGACAGGCTGTCTGGCAGCCATTTTAGATATAACCTGTTTTGACCGGCCCACAAGAAGAACTGCTGGCCTACAGGCTTCCTGTCAGGAAAGATAAATAAGATTAGAGTAAGGTGGAAGTTCAGGGAAGTCACAAGGCCAGGAATGGGATGTCAGAGGAACCTGACACCTTCTAGCAATCACATGTGCTCACGTGCACACACACACAGACATACACAGCCACACCACACACCCTTCTGTGCTGTGTTTGCCTGTTGATTCTACTTTGTGTTTTGTTTTGTTTTGTTTTGTTTTGTTTTGTTTTCTTGAGGCAGGGTTTTATATAGCTGAGGCTGGTCTCCAACTTGATAAGCAGCCAGAGATGTTGTGAATTTGCTAAGTAGCCAAGGATGACATTGAACTCCTGATTCCAATCTCCTGAGTGCTGGGATTACAGACATGCGCCACCACACCCACACCCAGTTTGTGCAGTGCTGGGAATCAAACCCAGGGCTTCTTGTGTACTAGGCAAGCCCGCTGCCAGCTGAGCTCTGCTCCCAGCCCCTGTCATTATTTTAATTATTTTCACGGTGACAGCTACTGTGACAGGTGCAGGGAATCCGTTATCCTTCTGAGACTGTATTTTCAAAGATCCTGTCTGCTTTTAAAAAGATAGCAAATGTGGACACTAAGAATTCAAGGAAAGTTGCAGGAGGTTACCTCCAGTCTGAGTGACACTCACGGCTGCTCACTAAGCTTCCTTGACATGATAGGCCAGGGCCTCAAATCTCAGGAGGGACTTTGTGTTCCCTGAGTTAATTAGGAAGCACCAGGGAAGAAGGACAGCCCACACCACCTCCACCTGTCCCAGCGGACACCAGATGCCCAGTCCTCAAATGATAGACACTCTGCCTTGGGAAAGCACTTGGGGGGGGCATGATAAGATGCTTTCAGGCCAGCTGACTCTCAGAAACTATAAATGCTTGCCTCTCCTGAAAATATTCTGCTAAGAGCCCTCATCTGAAGGCAGGGTAGGAATTCCAGCTCTGGCCAGACTGCTGGGTTTGGACCCCTGATGTGCCCACTCAGGGCTAGCCATCTTGAGTAAACCTCACATTTCTAAAACCCTTTCTTGTCTGTAAAATGAGTCTTGGAGATTAAACAAGCAGATCCCACACAACTTCTAGGGACACGCAGCCCACTTGGTGACACAGGGAAGCGTGTTTGTGGTGGATGCTCCGTAGTCAGGAGCTTCAAATTCTTGATGTTGGTGGTGACAATGGGACTGATGGGGCCAGCGGGCTCTTGGTGCTCGTGGTGTTTTCTTTATTTATTTATATGGTTGGCTGTGGCAGGCTATTACATTGCCAAGGCTGACCTTAATCTCCTGATCCTCCTGCTTTCACCTCCCAAGAGATTACAGGCATGTGCCTGGGATCAAACCCAGGCTTTCCTGTATGTTCATCCAGCAATTTATCAACTGAGGGGTAGCCCAGCTTTTGTTTGTTTGTTTGTCGTGGTGGGGGGGAGATCTTTCCATGTAGCCCAGACTGGCCTTGAACTTGCAATAATCCTCCCACCTCTGTTTCCAGAGTTTTGGGATGACAATCA
>NW_026592118.1:12084098-12086267 GCF_907164565.1 Psammomys obesus
GGGGGGGGGCAGAAACAGGAGGATCCCTGGATCTCACTGACCAGCAAGTCTGCTGAATTAGCAAACGTTGGGTTTAGTAAGAGCTGGTATCAAAAATAAGGTCTGTAATGATTGAGGAAGGGGTGCAGTGGAACCTTTGGCCTCTGCTTACACGCGTGCTCTCTTATGTGTGCATGTACATCTGGGCGCATAAGCATATTAAGCACACACACACCTTGTTGAATGAGTGAAGGAATCTTTTTTTTTTTTCTTGTCTTAGTCACTGTTCTATTGCTGTGAGGAGACACCATGATCAAGGCAACTCTTAAGAAGGAAAGCGTTTAATTGGGGGATTGCTTACAGTTTCAAAGGTTTAATCCATTATCATCATGGCGAGGCACATGGTGGCATTCATGGCACTGCTGAAGTGGCTAAGAACTACATCCTAATCTGCTGGCAAAGACATAGAGAGCAAGAGAGAGAGTGAGCCTGGTGTAGGCTTTTGAAACCCCAAAGCTGACCATAAGTGACACACTCCTCCACCCCTCTTAATTATTTTAAAGTAGTGCCACTTTCTGACCAGTAAGCATTCAAATACATGAGCCTATGGGGAGCTGTTCTCATTCAAGCCCCACATTCCACTCCCTGACCCCCAAAGCCTTGTACCATACCATAGTGCAAAACTGTATTCTATCCAACTTCAAAAGTCCCCATAGTCTATCACAGTCTCAACCCTGTTTAGAAGTCCACAGTTCAGAGTCTCTTCTGAGACTCATGGCAATCTCCCCTTAAAATCAAAATAAAAAAGCAGATCACATACTTCCAACTTAAAATGGCATAGGATATTCATGATCAGCCCAGAAAGGGGGGGCGGGGCTCAAAGCCTCTGAGATTTGCTGCCACTAGCAGGGAGGGAGGGAGGAGCCCAGAAGCCCTTCCTAGAGCAGGTCTGTGGACCCCACTGTCCTGATGCCTCTTCTTAGGCAAAGCAAAGGCTTACGCTGGATGTCTCCAGACCAAACTGCTCTAAAGCACGCACTCAGAAAGCTGGCTCAGTCTACCCTGTCCACCAGTCCACTGCAGAAGCTGGGCTAATTGCATGAGAAATGATTTCACTGAGCCACAACCACAGGGAGTAAAAGAGTCCATGGTAAAGCCTGTGACAGACAGGTGGGACTTTCTGTCACTTGCAGAGGTGAATCTGAAGTCAGCCACAAAGGTCAGGAGTACCAGGCAGCTCAGCAACACTCTTGCTTCCCCGTGTCCATTTTCCCTCCCTTTTCCTCCCTGTCTTCCTATTGCTCATGTCTATCCCCTTTTAAAATGGGTTTTGTGGGGCTGGCTCAGGGGTTAAGAGCATAACTGCTCTTTCCCAGCACATACCATGGCAGCTCACAGCTGTCTGTAACTGTTGTTCCAGGGGATCTGACACCCTCACACAAAAAACACCAATGTATATAAAATAAAAATAAGTTATTTAAAAATATAAAATTGGTTTTGTAACTGCTCAGGCAGAAATGAAGATATTATAAAGAGAGACTCTAGTACAATGTTTACCCAAAGAAATGGGAATTTTCCCAAGAATCTCATGATGGGAGAAGGAGAGCTGCCAGTCAGGGGTGGGGAGATTTGTGTCCTGAAAAGAGATTTCACACAGACCCAACAACTTGTAAAACCACCTCGGTACTGTTTGGGAAGGGTTAAAAGGTGTGGCGTTGTTGGAGGAGCTGTGTCCCTGGGGTTGGGCTTTGAGGTTTCTAAAGCCCATGCCATTTCCAGCTGGCTCTCTCTGTGCCTCTTGCTGTGGATCAATTATGGCTCAGTCTGTTACTACTCTAACACTACCTGTCTGCTGTCATGCTCCCCTGCCGTGACTGGTCATAGACTGGAACCAAAATACCCAAAGTAAATGCATTTAAAAAACAAATTGCCTTGGTCACCATGTCTGTTCATATGAATAGAAAAGAACTAAGATAATGGTCAGTGGTGGACAGGATGACACCTTGCCAGGATTTCTTAAATGTGCATATTGGTCTAATTTCAGGACCACAGGTGTAGGGAGTTTGCCAGATCTTTTTGACCCTTTTCCCAATGTAATCGCATCAAGTAGATTTCCTTTTCCTGTTTTCCACATCCATCTGTTTATCTATCTATCTATCTATCTATCTATCTATCTATCTATCTATCTAT
>NW_026592118.1:12086277-12098207 GCF_907164565.1 Psammomys obesus
ATCTATCTATCTATCTATCTATCTATCTATCTATCTATCTATCTATCAGTTTGTTTCTGAGGCTGTGGTGGTTTGAATGAAAATGGCCCCCATAAGGAATGGCACTATTAAGAGGTGTGACCTTGGTGGAGTGGGTGTGGCCTTGTTGAAGGAAGTGTGTCACTGGGTGTGGGCTTGAGGTTTTAGGAGTTCAGGTGTACCCAGTTGGCTCACTCCCTCTTTCTGTTGGCCTGGTAACTCAGATGTAGAACTTTCAGCTCATGGTGGAAGCTGCAGTGTGTGTCCCATGGTATATCCCTCACGTCCACACATTTTCACCTGCAAATGTTCATTGCAATGAGTCATTGGTCTGGTTCGAGGTCTCTGGCTAATGGGACACCAACAATAAGGGATTCTCATTGGGCCTCCTCCTGGCGACCCCTTGTTGCATTGTGTCATGGAGATCCTCCAGTTTTCAATCTTCAGGACTGGTCCTTCCCTGAGTCCCAACCATTTGCAGGTAATATAGATTTTTGGAGTGAGCCAGCTCAGAGCCTGGATGTGGGACTGGGTGGTAGCTGAGCCGGTCACTCTGCCAGCTCTCCCTTATCTGTACTACCAGGGCAAGTTCTCCAGAACCGCACTCTCTCCCCTTCTGAGGTGAGGAAGGGTGGAGATGGTTTCTTCATGTACCCCACACCTGCCTAAAATTCAGTCTCCGGTCTCAACCTCCAGAGTCACTTTCTTTCAAATAGCTGAGTGGCTGCTTGACTTTCTCCCGGGGGGTGGGGGAGGAGTGGGGGGGCGCAGGGCTGGCTGATCTGGAGAAGCCTGTCCCATAATTCTTTAAGGAAATCAGCCCCAGAGAGGTGGACTGTGAATCCGAGCTATACAGGAGGTGAGAGCAGGGAAAGGGCAGTTTGGCTTTGGAGTGGGGACCAGCCAGCTTGAGCCCTTGTCAGAAGCACTGGGGCTGGAGCTACCCAGTCCTGAGCTGCCCAAGCTCTCAGGAGTTTCATAAGCTCTTTGATCCAAAAGATATAGCTGCTGAAGTACCACTGAGAACAGATTGGAGGGGTTCAGGATACAGGGGAGGTTGAAACTGGGGATTGCTGCTGTGGTGTGGCACAGGAGAGAGTGGCATGAAAAAGCCCAGCAAGCCAGGGGTAGCAGCACATGCCTTTAATCCCAGCACTGAGAGGCAGAAGCAGGAGGATGTCTGCGAGTTTGAGTCCAGCCTGGTCTACAGCCAGGACAGCCAAAGCTACACAGAGAAACTCTGTCTTGAAAAACCAAAACCAAATAAAAACAAACAAACAGAAACAAGAAAGAAAGAAAGAAAGAAAGAAAGAAAGAAAGAAAGAAAGAAAGAAAGAAAGAAAGAAAGAAAGAAAAGTGAGCACAGGAACCAAAATGACAATGGGACAATGGGGAATGTGGTAGGGGTGTATAGAAGTGGGGTGTGTGTGTGTGTGTGTGTGTGTGTGTGTGTGTGTGTGTTCACAGAGTGGTGTGTATGTGTAGAGCATGTCAGAATGTGGTGTGGCACACGGAGCATGGTATGCGTGCCAAGCGTGGTGTTTGTACCAGGGAAGGCCTCAGGGAGAGATGCTTGCCTCCTGCTTAGCAGCTCTCTGATATACAATAAGCATGGCCTTGAATGCCTGACCTTCCTGCCTCTAGGTTCTGAGAGCTGGGATTATAGGGGGAGGGGGACTGAAGCCAGGGGTTCATGCACGCTAGGCAAGCAGTCTACCAACTGAGTCCAGGCTCCAGCCCGGGAGTCACTGTTTCCTGTGTCTCCGGTGTCAGCACCCTGGACAGCAGAGTAAACCTCCCGGAGACCCACCTGCTGAGATAGCCTTTGGTGCCCACACTTAGGTGCAATTGACAAGACTGAGTATCACCTAGACACGTGTTTCTTCAACATCCGGTGGCGAAAATGCACAACAAGACCTTACAGTGAGGGCATGATGCCATGGTTAAAAGAAATAAAAGAGACTGTTTGCTTCTCTAAAGCTCCAGAGAGGCGGTGTGGTGGCTCAGCCAGGAAGATGCTCACAGCACAGCCCTGGGAACCCACAGAAAGGTGGGAGAGAGAACAGACTCCACAAAGCTGGTCTCTAGCCTCTGTGTCCTCCATGGATAATGTATGTACACAATAAACAAACAATGAAATAAGCAAGATGGGTGTGGTGGCCTGCACCTTTAATCCCAGCGGTGAGGCCCTGTCTCAAAATCAATAAACAAATGAAGCTCTGAGCAGAGCCCTAAACGGTAGAGCACACTGTGATTCCAATTCTTGAAAGGCCAGGCTGGAGGATCCCAAGTGGGAAGTCCATCTTCAGGTACATAGTGAGTTACAGGCCAGTCTGTGCTACATGAGACTGTCAAAAACAACAAAAACACAGGGTGATGTAACTCAATTGGCAGAAAACTTACTTAGTGTTATTGTAGCAGTAAAAGCCCATTAAGAAACTGTTTCCAGCCAGGCAAGGTGGCACACATCGGTAGTCCCCGCACTTGGGGAAAACAGAGGCAGGCAGATCTTTGTGAGTTCAAGGCCAGCCTGGTCTATAAAGTGAATTCAGGAGAGCTGAGGCTATACAGAGAAACCCTGTCTCAAAAAAACAAGCAAGCAAACAAACAAACAAATAAAAATTGAAAGAAAGTGGACAACTTTTTTAAAAAGAAAGTGTTTCTAGCTGGGCATAGTGACTCAGAGGCAGATGGATCTCTGTGAGTTCGAAGCCAGCCTGTTCTACAGGAGTGATTCCAGGACAGCCAAGCCTACACAGAAAAACCCTGTCTCAAGAAAGAGAGAGAGAGGAAGGGAGGAAGGAAGGAAGGAAGGAAGGAAGGAAGGAAGGAAGGAAGGAAGGAGGGAGGGAGGGGGGGAGGAAGGAAAGAAGGAAGGGATGGAGAGAGGAAGGGAGGGAGGGAAAAAGGAAGGAAGGAAGGAAGGAAGGAAGGAAGGAAGGAAGGAAGGAAGGAAGGAAGAGAGGGAGAAACTGTTTCCTTCTGGTCAGGAGATTGAACTCTGTGTCCTGGGTAGACCTACATTCCAGTAAGGTGTGTTAGTGTCTGAACTAAGGGACCACTCTTAGCTAGGACAGAACATGGGTTCACCTTAAGCGTGTTAAACAGATAGAAGGAATAATTATCCCTTTAATGAGATGAGGTACTTTTCCTTCTCAGAATTCCTGCCCCCACCTCTCGGGCACAGTTCCTGTGAGCTGTCTGAGGTTCTGTTCTCCTGCCTTTCTGAATTCTTACCTTTTTTTTTTTTTCTTCTGTCTTGTCTTTCAGACACTGGCCAGGGCCCAAGTATATTTCTCTGCCTCTCTGGGCTTCTTTGCTTTTCATCAGAAACTCCGTACCTTCCCATGTGGCTGCTTGATCTCCGTGCCAAATTGATGTGGCATGGCTTTCTCATCTTTTTCTTTCATGGTTTACTCCATGTGAATGGATGTTTTGCCCGCATGTGTGGACATGCCTGCAAAGGCCAGAAGGGACATTGGATCCCTTGGGACTAGAGGTATTGATGGTTGAGAGCCTCCATGTGGGTGCTGGGAAATAAACATGGGTCCTCTTTGGGGCTGGAGAGATGACTCAGTGGTTAAGAGCACCGTCTGCTCTTCCAAAGGACCCGGGATCAATTCCCAGCACCCACATGGCAGCTCACAACTGTCTGTAATGCCAATTTCAAGGGATCTAATACCTTCACACTAAGGCACATAAAATAAAATTAAATAAACATGGATCCTCTTTATGTAAGAACAGGAGCCAGTGTTCTCACCCTCTGAGCCATCTCTGTAGCCCTCTGTCTCTCTCACTTAAACTCCTACCTAAGAATCAAAAAAACTCAACCCCTCCCCCACTGTGAATTTCAGTCTTCTGCTTTGAGAGAGGATGACCCTAAAACCCAGGCGTGGCTCTGGAATGCTTTAGTGACTATTAGGTTTCCAGGTCCCTAGCAGGACCCCAAGGAAACCTTCACTCTTCAAGATACCCCAGCATTCCCATATGGCTAGCAGGCACAAGGCCTTGGGTTTGATCCCCAGCACTGCATGAGCTGGGCATGGTGGCACACGTCTCTCATCCCAACATTCACAACATTGAGGCAGAAGCTCGGGGTCATCCTTGCCCATGTAGTGAATTGGAAGCCAGCCCCGGGCTACCTAAGATTTTGTCTCAACAAACTAAACAAACCATAAGAAAAAAAAAAAAAAAGTCACTCTCACTACCAGAGGCCACAGACAGCAGGGCTGAGGAAGAGCATGGTGAGCTCCTGCTCCCCGCCCCCACCACACACCTTGCTCCCTGGCAGCCACCTTGCCCCTCTGACATCCACACTGGCTGGATGAAGCCATTTGCATGGTCTTGGCAGGCGGCCTTTGTTTTTCTTACCAGAGTGCCAAAAGCACAGCATGCTGTTAGTGTGATTTTTTTTTCAAACTTCCAATGTAGAACTGAAGTTCTGAGCCCTATAAGTAAGTAAAATGTTATTTTTTTCATAACCCTAGATACCAAAGCTGAGAGAGAGAGAGTGTGTGTGTGTGTGTGTGCTCTTGCCTGAGTGTACACACGTAAGCGTGCTTGTGTGGGTATGTAAAACACCAGGTCAGAAAATATAAAAACACTCCTAACATTAAATAGTGATTCCTTAGGGTGATTTTGTCCACGTTTTCTGTTTGTTTTTTTTTAAATTCAGTTTATAGCACTATTCCACTATTAATATTCCTTTTAGCACTCCTGGGTCTAGACGTTCTCAAGTATTTGCTCACCTAAGCTGCTGAGAAGCTGGTAGTAGCTATGTGTGTCTGGATTCAGTGTCCATCACTAAGCCGCTGATAGTGTGGGCTGCTTTTTCCTCTAACCCTTATGGGAAGAGTAACTTAGCAAAAATAACGAGGGTTTTAAAGGGGAAAAAATGATCTAGTTCAAATCCAAGCTCCACCACTGATCAGCGAAGCCTAGAATCAGCTGCAAGTGATAAGATGCTCCAAATTGGCTCCAGATAGTCCTTCCTAGAAAAGGGGGGCAGGCCTAGTGGACTGCCCAGCACTCAGGATGCAGAGGCAGGTGGATGGCTGTGAGTTCCAGGCCAACCTGGCCTACATTGAGAATTCCAGGGTAGCCAATGCTTCACAGTGGGACTGTGTCTTAGAGAGAGAGAAAGAGGTGGGTTAGTCCATTTCTCCTTCAGGTGGCTTAGGGACAGGACAGGCCCGTGCTCCATTGTGTTTGGGACCTGGCTTCGTTTTGAAGGTTGTCTGCTGAGTGGTCTCAGCTTTCCCTCAATAATCCAAGCTGGCTGCACCAGCCCCTGCCTTCTCTACACATTAGCTAGAGGAGAGGAGGAGAAAGGTGTGCCTGGCCTATATACTACAATGCTTGGAAGGTCACACAATAGTGTGAAGAGGGGCAGGGTAGTGTGGCTTCTACAGAAAGATCGCCAACTTAGGAGAATGGGGGGACAGCCTGGAGAGAAGCCATAAGCATATATTTAAGAACTCCCTGATGCAGAGCGACAGTTTCCAACGCCGCTCAGCAGGACATGCTGGGTTTCCATCATCCTTACGGGGACTGTTGCCTCAGCTGGTCGTTTCTGTGAGAACTGTTGTTAATTGATTAACAAAGTCTATCACCGTGATTCTCCGCAGAAACAACCAAGATGAAGTGAGTAAAACTTGTATTCTAAACAAGACACTGGGATGTACAAACCACCGTTCCTCCAGGAAAGCTGTAGGTGCTCAGCGGGACACAGGACACACACCTTGCCAGTATTGTCACCTACGATAGCAGCGTGTGCCTGGACAAGTGGGGGCCAGAGGCAGGCCCCAGCTGCTTCCTCAGTCCTCTCCGACTTGAGCTACTGTCTGTCACTGAACCTGAAACTCACTATGTCCGCGGGCAAACCCCAGAGATCATCCTTCCTCCCCCCCCCCCCCCCAGCACAGGCGTCACCTATAAGCACCACCGCACCCAGCTTTTCACAGCGATGTTTAAAATTCAAGCTCGGGTCCTTGTGCTTGCTTTTGTGGGTTTCTAGCTTTGCTTGTGCTGCCGTGACGAAATGGCTTGACAAAAAAGCGGCATAAGGGAGAAAGGGTTTATTTGGTTTACAAGCCCAGGTTACAGTCCATAAGCCCAGGGACATCAAGGCAGGCACTCAAGCCGCTGCCCACATCCACAGTCAAGGGCAAAGACAGTAACTTTTCTTCCATCTTCCGGTCCAGGGCCGAGGGTGAAAAGGTGTTACCCACCTTCTAGGGCGACTCCTCACCTCCCTTAACAGTTAAGACCATCTCCACAGGCGTGGCCCCGAGCCAACCTGACCTACAATTCCTCAATAGACTCTTCTCCCTAGGTGATTCTGTGTTGTGTCAAGCTGGCATTTAACGCACTTAACAAATGGCCAACCTCCTCCTCGGTCCACTTCCCTGCTGTCTGGGGTTGTTTTGAGGTGGGGTGTTGAGAAGGAATCAAGCTCGGTGAACCCAGCCGTCTGCACACACCTACCCCAAACCATCGTCCTGCCTCTGCTGCCCTTTCCTGGGTCCCGTACCTGAGGCCCTGCGTGTTAGCTAAATATTAGGGTATTTTTCTCACCAGCGGTGGCGCAGACAAAGCCCACCACAGAGACGGACCGCCTCAAGCGTGGGGGAGCGCAGCTGCAGCCTGGCGGAGGAGCCTCCAAGAACCTCGCTGTAGCTCACCTGTGTGGCAGACCTGAGACCCGGGGAAGCGGGAAGAGGGAGGAAACAAAGACAGGTAACGCAAGCCTTAAGCACCAGCGTTACAGGAACGAGGGGTGTCCCGAAAGAGCCACCTGTTGGGTTTTGTGCTGTTGCAGTTGGGAGATTTTTTATGGGGGGGGGTGGGGAGGTAGTTGCCCGTCTGAGCACCATGTGCGTGCAGTGCCAGCAGACACCAGAAGAGGGCGGCAGCTCCCCTGGAACTGGAGGAACATACAGTTGGGAGTTGCGCTGAGGACTAAACCTGGGTCCTCTGCAGGAGCCTTGGTGCTCAGAGGCGCCTGTTTTCAATAGTTCGGTTTTGGGTTTTTGTTTGTTTGTTTGTTTAGTTTTCTTACATTTGTTCATTTATTTATTTATTTATTTATGTGTGGTGTGTGTGTGTGTGTGTGTGTGTGTGTGTGTGTGTGTGATTTTGTACAGTGCCCCCTTGGAGGCTAGAAGAAGAAATCAGATCCACTGGAAATGGATTTACCTAGGATTGTTAACCAGCACGTGGCTTCTGAGAACCAAATCCGGGTCCTCTGGAAGAGCAGCCAACGCTCTTAAATGCTGAGCTATCTTTCCATCTCCCTCATTTGCTATTTTGAGACAGGTTTCTCTTTGTAGCCCTGGCTGTCCTGGAACTGTCGACCCAACTAGCCTCACAGAGATTCTCCTGTCTCTGCCTCGGAGTGCTGGGATTAAAGGCATACACCACCAATCCTGGCTGTTTGTTTGCTTTTAAAGAAACAGTAATAGTAAAAAATATCCTTAGTCCAAAAAATTTTATATATATATATACTCATACACACACAAAATATATCTGAAAGCACAGATATGTTATCCTTTTCATCTTTGGAATAAAAAAGTTTTATATCTTAAAGGATAATAATTATTGGGAAAAAATGTAACCTGGAGTAGGAGTAATCGTGTGTGTGTGTGTGTGTGTGTGTGTTTTCAAGATAGAGTCTCTCACTATGTAGCCCTTACTGGCCTAAAACTCACTAAGTAGACCAGGCTGGCCTCAGACTCGTAGAGATGTGTCTGCCTTTGCTGCTGGGATTAAAGGCTTGCTACCTCATGCCTGGCTTTTGGAGAAATCATCTCTTCAAAGTACTTCATGTCCTCAAGCAACAGGGCCCTGTTGTAGAACAGAAATTGAGATAAAGATCCAGGAGACAGACTTCTTGACTGGAGTGTATGGTAATGTATATCCTGTGCTTAAAAATATAATAAAATTTTTAAAAAATTTTAAATTATGTTAACTGTCCCAAAGAAAGATTTAGGACCATCTTTGTTTACCTGTGTGGCCACATTGATTAAATAATCTCTTTTTGTCTTTTGTAATTTTTTTGTTCTTGAAATTTTACTTGTATGATGAGCTAAGACGAAGTTGGGCCGAGGTACGTGAGCACTTACTTTCAAGCCAATTTGGTATTAATTAAACTACATTTAATATATATATATATTATATATATCTAATATATATATATAATCACATGTAGACAGTGTGTGCATATACATAATCATAAGTCTGATACATTTTATATGATTTTGATCATTATTATTTGTTGAGATTGTATTTCTTATGACCTTCATTGTGAAACCAAACAACACAAAGATTATTTTGTTTGTTTATTTGAGACAGTGTTTCTCTAAGTTGCCCTGACTGTCCTGGAATTCACTCAGTGGACCAGGCTGGCCTTGAACTCAAGAGATCTGCCTGCCTCTGCCTTAAGAGTGCTGAGATTAAAGGCGAGTATCACCTTGCCCAGCTTACAAAGACCTTTAATAAACATATATATATGTGTGTATATATATATATATATAATATAAATTAATGGTTTATGTATTTAATAATAATTAAATCCTATTTAATGATAATTTAATAAACATATATAATATGTACATATTAATTTATACACAATCCAACCTTAATAAAGAATGTTATACTTAAGCAGTTTTATATTAAGAATATTTGGGCCAGATGGCGGTGGTGCACATTTTTAATTCCAGCACTCCAGAGGGAGAGAGGGAGATGGATCTCTGTGAGTTCAAGGCCAGCCTGGTCTGCATAGTGAGTTCCAGGACAGACAGTGCTATACAAAGAAATCCTGTCTTGGGGGAGGAAATTGGGAGCCACAAGTAACAGTAACGGTGCACTCCTATAATAATCCCAGCATTTTAGAGGCAGAGGCAGGTGGATCTCTGTGAATTCTAGGCCAGCCTGATCTACAGAGCAAGTTACAGAGCAAGTTACAGAGCAGGCAGACAGGTCTATGTAGAAAGACCCTGTCTCAAAATACAAAAAAAAAAAAAGGGAAATAGAAAACTGCTGAGTTTTATGTTACTATTATACAGTTGAAAACATTTATGTACATATAAAACATTTATATAATATATATAACTTTTATATGTAATATTTTTATATTGAATATATTTTGTAAGGAAATTATTGTCAAAAGTCTATGTATATACGTTAAATTTTATGGCTTAATGAAATCATTATCTGTGACTTTAATGAACATCATTTTATATAAACAAGTAGCATTTTAAGACTTTATGAAACATTTAATAGATCCAAAGATACCATTTTAATAAGTTTAATAAAGTTTACAATACTCAAATTTATAAGGCAGTATGCATATATCAGGCCTTTTAATGTCATTCTAATACTCAAATTTGTAAATTTGTATGTGCATTTTATTTGGGCATGCCAAAAATAATTTCATAACAAAAATGAGTATTTTGAAAAAGAGAGAACGGAGGTGGCCAGTTTGTTTAAAAAAAAAAAGTTGACACAAAGCAACACATGAAAACAATGAAAAGCAATTATTGTAGACATTCCTGACACAATCACATGAGATTTAGGCTCATCCAGTTTAGAAAAATAAAAGGTAGAAAGTTAATCTCTGTTTAAGATGTGAGAAAGGCTTCATGACACAAAAGGTCAATCCTTAGGCAATCTGTGTGTGTGTGTCTGTGTGCGTGTGTGTCTGTCCCTCTCTTTGTCTCTCGGTCTCACTCTGTCTCCCTTTACTCTCTCTGTCTCCCTCTGTTTGTTGCTCCTCTCTGTCTTTCTGTCTCTCTCTCTTTCTCTTCTCTCTCTCTCCCCTTCCTCTCTCTGTCTCTTTCTGTCTCTGTCTCTTTCCCCTCCCTCTCTGTGTCTCTGTCTCTCTCTGTCTCTCTCTGTGTCTCTCTCTGTGTCTCTCTCTCTCTCTCTCTCTCAGAGGAGTTTTCCACCACGTCAGGCTGTTTCCTAAGAAGTTAAGGCACTGACCTAGGACTGTAGGATCCAACTTCCTGTTGCTGTTCCCCAGCAAAGTCCTGTGCTATGTATATCACCCTGGAGCAGAGTGTGGGTGGGCCCAGGAAGTGTGAATGTTTGCTCTCAGTGGCACAAAAACATTTAGAACCCACGTGTAACAAGATCAATCAGCCAAGTGACAGTTGGGGAAACTCACCCTCATGCTTGAAGATGTGTCTCAGCGTTAATGGCCAGGGATGCTCAGCCCACACAGAGGAGCACAAACATAGCTTCATTTAGTTACCTTCCACAACCTGCGGAGCTAGTCTAAGCTTTAGTGACCTCAACCGAGCCAAACTGAAATTTTCAATCTTAAAAAAAGACTGGTTTGCATTTCTCAATTATCCTAAACAGTTTGTGATAGTAGCTTTCAAAAGAGCTAGAACCTCACATAGCGTTTTTAAGAATTTCATAGGTACAACATTTTTATCACATAAAATGCTGTAACCAAAACATAACCTTAATTTTCTATCAATATGCAAATATCTGTGAGCGTAAGTTTTCCATTGTTCGTGTATTATTTCTATATCCCCCCTTTTTGTCTAAATAAAAAGGAAATATTCTAACTCTAATGCAGTTAAGCTGTTAACCAAAATGAAGCAATTTTTGCTAAGCTTTCCACAATGTCCAATTTGCTTGTATTTGGTATTTGCATGATTAAGTATTTTTGAGTTCAAAGTTCCGTAAAATGTTCCTGGTAGTCTTGTAGGAACGCAGCATTTTGAATGTCCTAAGCAGTCTGTAGTCTGAAGCTGATCTCTGGGTGGTGTTTGTCAGTGGCAACCCTGACCAGGAAGAACAAAACAGTCAGCTCAAAGGTGTCCGCTGTGCGTAGAACCAGGCAGCAGAAGCATGGCACAGTTTTTCCGTGGATTCGTCGCTGGGGAACCATCATCTTCTCGGAAACCTAAAAGGTTACTGTCAAGAGTGTTAGAAAACTTTAAATGCCGTAGTCAGTAGATCTCAGAAAGGTTTGAGGATCATAATCTAGGAAGTCCATCCAAGGTACACAAACTTTGTTGATAGGTACTTGCTTCAGACTTAAACCTAAAAACACACAGAGAAAGAGACGAAGCTTATTTCTAGAATTAATTAATACTCTGTATGGCTACTAGTAACACAATGGAAAGCTTATATATACATAATAACCTTATAGATTTTGAAGCAATATATATACCTTAAAAATAGCTAAGAGAGTCAGCCAGGCACAGTGGTACACGCCTATAATCCCATCAATCTGGGAGGCAGAGGCAAGTGGATCTCTGTGAGTTTGAGGCCAGCCTGGTCTACAAAGTAAGTCCAGGACAGTCAGAGCTATACAGAGAAGCCCTGTCCTGGGGGGGGGGGGGGGGGAGCTAGAGAGTCAAATGAAAACCAAAAGATTATGAAATCAGTGGCAATAGAATAGTCCTTTAATTGTTTGTTTTCCTCTGTCCCATACCAGGGTGGCTTTTCTGATATGAGGGAGAGTTTGGATTTTCCTTTAACAAGCATGCATGAGTTTACACAGAGAAACACACCAAACTCTGCACACACACTCGCTCTTTCTTTCTCTTCTTTCTTTCTCTTTCTTTCTGGGTGTTTGTTTTCTATTTGTTTGGTTGTTTGGTTTTGGTTTTTTGAGACAGGGTTTCTCTGTGTAGCCTTAGCTGTCCTGGACTCACTCTGTAGCCAGGCTGGCCTCAAACTCAGAGACCCTTCTGCCTCCTCAAGTGATGTGATTATAGGCATGTGCTGGACTTCTCTGTTTTTGAGACAGGGTCTCACTGTGTAGATCTAAATGTCCTGGAACTCACCAGAGCTTGGAACAGACCCCCAGCCAGCACACAGAGAGTTCAATGGCTGTGGTGAGGTACCTCCCGGCCTCATAACCTAATTCAGACTACTCTCCCTCTCCTTTT
>NW_026592118.1:12098307-12099664 GCF_907164565.1 Psammomys obesus
AAAAAAAAAAAAAAAAAAAAAAAAAAAAAAAAAAAAAAAAACGAGAGATAGAAAGAAAGTAAGAAAGGAAGGAAGGAAGAAAGAAAGAAAGAAAAAAAAGCAAAACTGAAAATCTGGAATTCCCCTTGTAGGCCAGGCTGGACTCAAACTCGCAGACATCCTCCTGCTTCTGCCTCTCAGTGCTGGGATTAAAGGCATGTGCTGCTACCCCTGGCTTGCTGGGCTTTTTCATGCCACTCTCTCCTGTGCCACACCACAGCAGCAATCCCCAGTTTCAACCTCCCCTGTATCCTGAACCCCTCCGATCTGCTCTCAGTGGTACTTCAGCAGCTATATCTTTTGGATCAAAGAGCTTATGAAACTCCTGAGAGCTTGGGCAGCTCAGGACTGGGTAGCTCCAGCCCCAGTGCTTCTGACTAGGGCTCAAGCTGGCTGGTCCCCACTCCAAAGCCAAACTGCCCTTTCCCTGCTCTCACCTCCTGTATAGCTCGGATTCACAGTCCACCTCTCTGGAGCTGACTTCCTTAAAGAATTATGGGACAGGCTTCTCCAGATCAGCCAGCCCTGCGCCCCCCCCCCCCCTCCTCCCCCACCCCCCGGGAGAAAGTCAAGCAGCCACTCAGCTATTTGAAAGAAAGTGACTCTGGAGGTTGAGACCGGAGACTGAATTTTAGGCAGGTGTGGGGTACATGAAGAAACCATCTCCACCCTTCCTCACCTCAGAAGGGGAGAGAGTGCGGTTCTGGAGAACTTGCCCTGGTAGTACAGATAAGGGAGAGCTGGCAGAGTGACCGGCTCAGCTACCACCCAGTCCCACATCCAGGCTCTGAGCTGGCTCACTCCAAAAATCTATATTACCTGCAAATGGTTGGGACTCAGGGAAGGACCAGTCCTGAAGATTGAAAACTGGAGGATCTCCATGACACAATGCAACAAGGGGTCGCCAGGAGGAGGCCCAATGAGAATCCCTTATTGTTGGTGTCCCATTAGCCAGAGACCTCGAACCAGACCAATGACTCATTGCAATGAACATTTGCAGGTGAAAATGTGTGGACGTGAGGGATATACCATGGGACACACACTGCAGCTTCCACCATGAGCTGAAAGTTCTACATCTGAGTTACCAGGCCAACAGAAAGAGGGAGTGAGCCAACTGGGTACACCTGAACTCCTAAAACCTCAAGCCCACACCCAGTGACACACTTCCTTCAACAAGGCCACACCCACTCCACCAAGGTCACACCTCTTAATAGTGCCATTCCTTATGGGGGCCATTTTCATTCAAACCACCACAGCCTCAGAAACAAACTGATAGATAGATAGATAGATAGATAGATAGATAGATAGATAGATAGAT
>NW_026592118.1:12099674-12102358 GCF_907164565.1 Psammomys obesus
ATAGATAGATAGATAGATAGATAGATAGATAGATAGATAGATAGATAAACAGATGGATGTGGAAAACAGGAAAAGGAAATCTACTTGATGCGATTACATTGGGAAAAGGGTCAAAAAGATCTGGCAAACTCCCTACACCTGTGGTCCTGAAATTAGACCAATATGCACATTTAAGAAATCCTGGCAAGGTGTCATCCTGTCCACCACTGACCATTATCTTAGTTCTTTTCTATTCATATGAACAGACATGGTGACCAAGGCAATTTGTTTTTTAAATGCATTTACTTTGGGTATTTTGGTTCCAGTCTATGACCAGTCACGGCAGGGGAGCATGACAGCAGACAGGTAGTGTTAGAGTAGTAACAGACTGAGCCATAATTGATCCACAGCAAGAGGCACAGAGAGAGCCAGCTGGAAATGGCATGGGCTTTAGAAACCTCAAAGCCCAACCCCAGGGACACAGCTCCTCCAACAACGCCACACCTTTTAACCCTTCCCAAACAGTACCGAGGTGGTTTTACAAGTTGTTGGGTCTGTGTGAAATCTCTTTTCAGGACACAAATCTCCCCACCCCTGACTGGCAGCTCTCCTTCTCCCATCATGAGATTCTTGGGAAAATTCCCATTTCTTTGGGTAAACATTGTACTAGAGTCTCTCTTTATAATATCTTCATTTCTGCCTGAGCAGTTACAAAACCAATTTTATATTTTTAAATAACTTATTTTTATTTTATATACATTGGTGTTTTTTGTGTGAGGGTGTCAGATCCCCTGGAACAACAGTTACAGACAGCTGTGAGCTGCCATGGTATGTGCTGGGAAAGAGCAGTTATGCTCTTAACCCCTGAGCCAGCCCCACAAAACCCATTTTAAAAGGGGATAGACATGAGCAATAGGAAGACAGGGAGGAAAAGGGAGGGAAAATGGACACGGGGAAGCAAGAGTGTTGCTGAGCTGCCTGGTACTCCTGACCTTTGTGGCTGACTTCAGATTCACCTCTGCAAGTGACAGAAAGTCCCACCTGTCTGTCACAGGCTTTACCATGGACTCTTTTACTCCCTGTGGTTGTGGCTCAGTGAAATCATTTCTCATGCAATTAGCCCAGCTTCTGCAGTGGACTGGTGGACAGGGTAGACTGAGCCAGCTTTCTGAGTGCGTGCTTTAGAGCAGTTTGGTCTGGAGACATCCAGCGTAAGCCTTTGCTTTGCCTAAGAAGAGGCATCAGGACAGTGGGGTCCACAGACCTGCTCTAGGAAGGGCTTCTGGGCTCCTCCCTCCCTCCCTGCTAGTGGCAGCAAATCTCAGAGGCTTTGAGCCCCGCCCCCCCTTTCTGGGCTGATCATGAATATCCTATGCCATTTTAAGTTGGAAGTATGTGATCTGCTTTTTTATTTTGATTTTAAGGGGAGATTGCCATGAGTCTCAGAAGAGACTCTGAACTGTGGACTTCTAAACAGGGTTGAGACTGTGATAGACTATGGGGACTTTTGAAGTTGGATAGAATACAGTTTTGCACTATGGTATGGTACAAGGCTTTGGGGGTCAGGGAGTGGAATGTGGGGCTTGAATGAGAACAGCTCCCCATAGGCTCATGTATTTGAATGCTTACTGGTCAGAAAGTGGCACTACTTTAAAATAATTAAGAGGGGTGGAGGAGTGTGTCACTTATGGTCAGCTTTGGGGTTTCAAAAGCCTACACCAGGCTCACTCTCTCTCTTGCTCTCTATGTCTTTGCCAGCAGATTAGGATGTAGTTCTTAGCCACTTCAGCAGTGCCATGAATGCCACCATGTGCCTCGCCATGATGATAATGGATTAAACCTTTGAAACTGTAAGCAATCCCCCAATTAAACGCTTTCCTTCTTAAGAGTTGCCTTGATCATGGTGTCTCCTCACAGCAATAGAACAGTGACTAAGACAAGAAAAAAAAAAAAGATTCCTTCACTCATTCAACAAGGTGTGTGTGTGCTTAATATGCTTATGCGCCCAGATGTACATGCACACATAAGAGAGCACGCGTGTAAGCAGAGGCCAAAGGTTCCACTGCACCCCTTCCTCAATCATTACAGACCTTATTTTTGATACCAGCTCTTACTAAACCCAACGTTTGCTAATTCAGCAGACTTGCTGGTCAGTGAGATCCAGGGATCCTCCTGTTTCTGCCCCCCCCCCCGCCATGTGCTAGAATTAAAAATGTACGACATAGTGCCCAGTTAGAAACCTGGTTCTAAGGCTCCAAACTCAGACCCCCAGGTTTGTGTACCCACTGAGGCATCTCCTCAATCTCAAGCATGTTTGGGTGGCTTTTCTTGCTTTTGGTTTGGTGAGACAAAGTTTCACTCTGTAACAGGCTGGCCTGGAACTGGCTCTTTGGTTAAGAAAAGGTTATTATGTTTTTGTCTGTAACAGGGCCTTACTATGTAGCCCAGACTAGCCTCAAAACACCAGTTCTCAAATCTCTACATCCTCGGTGCCTGGAGGACAGTTCACTATCCATGCAGGCAATGATTTTTTTTTTTTTAACTTTGTTGAAATACTTATAATTTCCTTACTATGATTATAAACATACATCTTTAACTCTTTTCCTTCCTTCCTTCCTTCCTACCTTCCTTCCTTCCTTCCTTCCTTCCTTTCTTTCTTTCTTTCTTTCTTTCTTTCTTTCTTTCTTTCTTTCTTTCTTTCTTTC
>NW_026592118.1:12102368-12103676 GCF_907164565.1 Psammomys obesus
TTCTTTCTTTCTTTCTTTCTTTCTTTCTTTCTTTCTTTCTTTCTTTCCTTCAAGATAGGATGTCTCTGTGTAGCCCTGGCTGTCCTGGAACACTCTCTGTAGACCAGGCTGGCCTCAAAGTCACAGAAATCCACCTGCCTCTGCCTCTTGAGTGCTGGGATTAAAGGCATGCGCCACCACTGCCTGCCCTAACTAACATTCTTATGCTTTTATAAACAGCTCTTTACCCACTGTTTTCTCCCTAGTTTCAATTTATGGTTTTATTTTATTTTTAGCAGAGTCTCACTGTGTAGCCCTGACTAGCTTGGAATTCAATATACAGACCAGGCTGGCCTCAAACTCCCAGAGATTCACATGCTTCTACATCCCTAATGTTAAGACTAACAGAATGTGTTTAAACATTTGTTACCTTTATTTTTCATGTGTGATGTGTGGGCAGTGGGGCACAGGCCCTGGCATGTGTGTGGAGATCAGAGGTTGGTTCTCTCTGTCATGTGAGACCTAGGGATTGAGCACAGGTGCTCAGACTTGGTGTCAGCCAGCTCTGTTTTATTTTTTTATATACAGATTCTCGTTATGTAGCCCTAGTTGCCTGTAACTTACTATATAGCCTAGGCTGGCCTCAAACCCATGCTAGCCCTCCTACGTCAGGCCCCTGAGGATTAAAGGTGTACATCTGTTTAAGGCCTCTCTCATCCAAAGCACTCCAATAAGTGGCACCCAAAGCAAAGGCTACTTGCTTCTACTGGGGAGTGAGGTTCAAGAGAGCTGGACTAGAGGGAGTGGAGATGGTCTTACTGACTGCTAAGAGCCACAGGCTTGCTTAGTCTTACACACTAGCCCTTGCAAAGCCAGGTTACCAGCAGTTCAGGATATAGCTCACTATTCAAAATTTGTTCCAGAAAACATTACGGGCCCCACCCTTTGGCCTGGCACCCTCTGGTACTGGTGTATTACTTAAGAGCTTGGACAAAACCAGGAACCCCAAGAGCCAAGGGATGGCTAGGAGGGCACAAAATTGCACATAGCTGGGTTGTGGTCTCAGTAGGAAAGTTTCCTCAGGAGGCCAGAAGCCAAAGTGTCAGCAAGCCTGGTACCTTCAGCAGGGCAGGAACAAGCTCCATGGTAGTTTACCTGTTCCAGTGGCTGTATGTGGCTGAGGATGGCCTTGAACCCCTGATCCTCCTGCTTCTACCTCCCACATGTTGGAATTACAGGCATGAGCCGCCACCACCACACCTCGATCTGGCTTTATTATTATTTATTATTATTATTATTATTATTATTATTATTATTATTATTATTATT
>NW_026592118.1:12103686-12131220 GCF_907164565.1 Psammomys obesus
TTATTATTATTATTATTATTATTATTATTATTATTATTATTATTATTTTAATGTCCAACTTGTGTTTCAGAAAAAAAATTATATAATTACTTAATGGAATTGGCAAAGCAGACTGGAAAATCCTAGAAGCCGTGGTTTCTGGATCAGTTCCCAGCAAGAGAACTCTGAACTAGAGTCACTAGGGAACTAGTCTGAAAGGCAGACCCCACCCTCTTCAGTGAGTGTCATCCCATCCCGAAGCTTGAGGGCCAGCAGTCGAGAATGTCCACAGGACCCACGATGCTAACCACAGGAACTGCTGTACTGCACAGAAGAGAATCATTCTGGCTTGCTACACATGGATTCTCCCAGCCAACAGAAAAGGCGTCAGCAGTGGGCGAGTGTTCTCCGAATCGGAAGAGTCTACACACAGAGGCTTCTGAGATTTTGGTTTCAGAATACTTTTATATTCTTAAAGATGGCAGTGTTCCAAAGGAGATTTGCTCGTATTAGTTATATTTATTGATATTTACTGTATTAGAAATGTAAGCCAGGCACAATGGCTCACGCCTGTAATCCCAACACTCAGGGAGACAGAGGGAGACAGAGGGAGGCAGATCTTTGAGAGTTCAAGGCAGCCTGGTCTATAAAGGTAGTCCAGGACAGCCAAGGCTACATAGAGAAACACTGTCTCTTAAAACAAACAAACAAACAAAAACAAAAAAAAAAAAAAAAAAAGAAGAAGAAGAAGAAGAAGAAGAAAGAGGAGGAAGGAAGAAAGGAAGAAATAGAAACTGAAGCCAGGTGTAAGCACACACCCTTAATCCCAGCACTTGGGTGGCAGAGGCAAGTGGATCTCTGAGTTCAAAGCCAGCCTGGTGTTCTACAGAGCTAGTTCCAGGACAAGCAGGGCTACAAAGAGAAACTTTGTCTCCAAAAACAAAACAAAACAAAACAAAAAAAGTAAATGAAAATAAATAAATATATACTTTATTCTTTTTCTCTAACTCAGGTTGGCCTCAGACTCACAGTGATCCTCCTGCCTCTGCCTTCTAAGTGCTAGGATTACAGGTATATGCCATTGTACTTGGCTTGCTTTTTTTTTTTTTTCTTTTGAGGAAGCATCCCATAATGTTGCCCCAGCTGGCCTCCATCTGGCTTTCTAAATTTTTATTGTTTAAGTTTTATTTTATTGAGGAGGGCTATAAAAATGAGTCAGAGGTTCAGAGCACTTGTTGCTTTCATGAAAGACCTGGGTTCAGGTCTCCATCTGTAACTCCAGTTCCAGGGGATCTAAGTGCCCTTTTCTGGCCTCCATGGGCACCAGGCAATCTCACGGTGCAGGCATACACGCAGTCAAAACACTCATACAATGAAGTACAGATACAAAAAAATACTTTATTTTTAATTACATGTATATATTGTGTCTGTGTGTGGATACATGTATATGGGTACAGATAGCCAAGGGGAGCTGAATTTACATGCAGTTGTGAGCCCCAACCCCCGTGTGGCTGTTGAGATCCTGGTGGGTCCTCTGGAAGAGCAGCCCTGAACCATCTCTCCAGCCTTTTAGTTCCTTCTGAAGGAGCAGAAGCTGGGCAGGATGGCACATGGCTCCTGCATCAGAGATGTTTGAGGCGAGCCTTGTCAGCCCTGCAAATTCTAAGCCAGCCATGGCTACACAGTGATAGCCTGGCTCAAAAAAGAGCAATATACTCATATCAGGTTGATTTCATTTGTTTGCCTATTTCTATTATGGAATGTGTGCTTGGCATGTGTTGGTGGGAGTCAGAGAACAACCGTGTGAGGACAATTCTGTTCTCGTCTTCTACCTTTATGTGGCTTCTAGAAATTCCGATGCTTGCTTGGCAAGCCCCTTTACCTGATGGCCAGCACTCATGTAGAAAAATCGACACCTTTTTGTTTGCTTGTTACTTTTATTTTTTGGTAGACTCTTTTGGGGTTTTTGAGACAGAGTCTCATGTAGCCCTGCTGGCCTCAAACCCACTATATAGCTGAGGCTGGCCTAAAATTCCCAATCCTCCTGTGTCCCACCTCTCATGTGCCACCAGCATGAATTAATATGCCCAGTTTGTGCGTTCTTAAGAAAATAATTCAGACTGGTATTGGTTTGCAGTTCTGTGAATCTCTGTGCTGAGCTTAACAGAAGACAGCTGGGGTCTCATATCTGCGTTGGATCTAATTGTGTATGATTCTGGTTGAGTTTTACGAACACAATCTGTCGTCACATGGATATGAAGTTGGACCCCCCTGAAGAAGTCTCCAGGATCCCAGAGGTCCTCAGACCACAGGCCAAGAACGTTGTGCGAGCAAACAAACCAGCTCAACAAAAAGGGGCCTGTGGTGAAAAACTGAGGACTCCGAGGGGGAAAAGGGCTGACGAGACAGCTCAGTGGGTGGAAGTATTTGCCACCAACCCGGATGACCTGAGTTCAATCCCCAGGACCCACATGGTAAAGGGAGAGAACTGACTCCCGCAGGTTGTCCTTTGAAAATGCATCATGACACTGGGGCACAGGCCCAGTGCACACACATGCACACACACAACGAATAAGTAAATGTTTAAAAACAAAACTGAGGCTTCCTATTAGTGTGGAAGACTCCTCTTAACTGACTTTCATGCTGCATTTTAGAAGGGAAATGGGGAATGGAGCAATATCTCCAAGGTGAAAAGCAACTGTGGTTTCTGCAGAGGACCCAGGTTTGATTCCCAGGGCCCACAACCATCCGAAACTCCAGATTCAGGGGAGCTGATTCTGTCTTTTGACCTCTTTGGACACCAAGAACATACATGGTGCAAACACACATGGTACATACATATACATGAAGGCAAACATTCATACAAATAAAATTTTTAAATGTAAAAAAAGGGAGAAGGGGAGAGAAACTCTTTGTCAGTCCTTTCCAGTTTAGGAGAAAGTTTTTCCTGTCCATTTGTTACATGTACACACACACACACACACACACACACACTCCTGCCCACACATGCACACACACATACACACACACCACACATATGCACACACACACACCCCACTGAGTCCTTTTACTTTGCTTGTATGTGCATGTTCCTGGGGCTTCCCTCTTAGGACTGAACAACCTATGGGGGAGAGGAAGATTGACTTTTCCTCTCTCAGCAGCCATTTGCTGCTCGTAGCTTTCCATCTCCGGATGGGACCATGTGGGATTTCCACACGCCATGTTGGCAGTCCCAACATGGTGTCTTGTCCCACAACTGTATTGTTGGAAGTTCAATGGTGCAGCTTCCCTGGGATACAGAGGACTTTGTGTCACAGCAGGTGCTTGCACTTCTGGCTCTTTCAACCCCCCCCCCCTCCATGATTTTGACTGAGCTCGGCTTAGGGGGTGCTGCAGATATATCATTTAGGACTGGACACCCCACTGTCACTTATTCTTTGCATTTTGATCAGTTGGGTCTCTGTGATAATCTCTTGGAAAAAAAAGAAAAACACTTCTAGCTGGGTAAAGAGGCTAGGCCAGAGTGCAGGCTTTTGTGTGCTGAGCCTGGAGGTTTTGGTTGGTTGGTTGGTTGGTTGGTTGGTTGGTTGGTTGGTTGGTTTTGGCCAAGGTCTCTGTCTATAGTCCATGATGGGCTCAAATTTGAGACTTAAGATCCTTTTGCCTCAGAGTACTAGGATAAAAACAGGCAGAGCTAGCAGTACATAGACTTTGAATCATTCATCTAGACTAAAGATGGGTCATGCCTATCATTCTGGCTCCTGGGAGGCTGAGAAAGGATTAGTGAGAGTTTAAGGCCATCTTGAGCTACAGACAAATTCCAGGCCCGCGGTGTCAGATCCTGTTTCAAAAGAAGGGAGGGGGGGAAGGAAAGGGAGAAATGAGAGATAAACCAGGCCAGTGCCTTTGAGAGGTTGGGGCAGGATTGCTGTGAGTTCAAGACCAGTCTGAGCCACCTGAGCTCTAAGCTACTCCGTGATGCAGGGTGAGAAACCGAGTCCTTGTTTCAAAGTTTAAAAGACTGATCTTGTTTTAGAATCTGGACCCTCACCCAAGCCCTGAGAAATGTCGAGGGAGAAATATGTTGCGTCTCATCTTTTAACTTTTCCTCACTGTTTGGACCTCCTGACTCCACCAGAGTTAAAGGTGCAGAAATTTTGCCGTCAATATTTAATTTTTATTTATTTATTTGAGACAGGGTCTTACTCTAGCCAAGGCCTCACACTTGAGAGTATCTTCCTCCTTAGGCATTTCTTGGACTTGGGTGACAGGTGTGAGCCACCACACTTGGATTGATTCCTTAAGTACCAGTAGGTAGGGCCAGAAACAGCTCCACCTCCCTGGTAGTGCCTGACTTCTCAGAGTTCTCTTTTATTGAGACGCTGCCATTCTGGACTTCACTTCAGAAAGGACTTAGGACATGTCAGTGGGAGGCAGAACATGAAGTTACTAGCTGGAATGGAGCTTAATGCAAATTATCCGTGGGGGCGGCGGCAGATAGAAAGTGGGGTGCCAGTGAAAGGATAAGAAACACCCCGGTGTGGCTGTGGGCTTTTCAGTGGGGAGAGCCCTGGATTTGGGTGGTTTCTGAACAGCTCAAAGGTTGCTGAGAATGAGGTCACTGGGTAGTTCCCTGCTGATAAGGTCACACCCCAGGTCACTAGCCTAGCTCACAAGCTCAGGTGTTTTTACTGTAAACAAAAGCTGACAGTCCTGTTTTCGAAATTCCTGGAAAATATCTGAGGAGAGTCAGGCTTTACTTACAGGCTCTACATTGCCCGCCCTTAAGCACAGTTCACAGAGATCTGCCTGCCTCTGCCTCCACAAGTGCTGGGATCACAGGCGTGCCTGGCGTGCCTGGCTTAAGTTATCCTTTTGTTTGTTTGTTTGTTTGTTTGTTTGTTTTAAGTCCCAAGTGTGTCGATACGGGGCTGCTGAAGACTGTTGGAAACAGCTGACTATGAATTGCTTCATGCTCTAGCAGAGGTGTGGTTTTGCCAACTACGGTTAGTTTATAGGATGGTATGGCACAAATGCTAGAGTCCCGAGAAAGGCCGGGTTGGTGGCTGGTGGCCATCCAGAGGCATTGGTTTCCCGAGGTCAAATTAAAAATTAGATTCAAGGATCCCTCGCTCTCTCCTCCTCTATCCTTCTTTCTATCCTATCTAGTAATAGGGGTTGAATGAGGGGGGGAAAGGGATTAAAGGGCGAGAAAAAAAAGAATCCACAAAGTAGCAAAGACAAGCTACACATCCCCCTCTAACCACATGGCTCAGGGTCATGACCACGCTGGACTCTCCCAGATGTGTCTGCCTCTGGCTATGCTCTCATGTATATCTGTAATAAACTATCTCCTCCACCATACCCAGAAGCAGTCATATACTTTTCTCGTTCAAAAAGGTGTATTGTCTCTTCTGTTGTAACTGTTGCAGCAAATGTTAATTGTCCTAGAATCAGTGATTCTCAAGCTACTGGTAGACTCCAACCTAAGTCCGGAGAGGCCCCCTTTCCCTTCCTATGGTCCATTAATAATCCTTGTCTTTCTGTCCTGCCTCAGGCATACAATACTTTTGTGGGGGGGAGGCATGGTGGGTTCGAGATAGAGTTTCTCTGTGTAGCCTAGGCTGTCCTGGACTCCCTTTGGAGACCAGGCTGGCCTCAAACTCACAGTGATCCACCTGCCTCTGCCTCCTTGAATTACAAGCATTCACCACCATGCCCAGCTTAGGCCTGCAATACTTATAGAGCCAATTAGCCAAAAGTTTCCAAGAACTAAGCCGCCTAGAACCTTCTTTCCCTCTCTCACAGGGCACTTACCTCCCTGGCAGCCAAAGATCCAGCTTTGTTATGAAGGTCAGCCACCTACTGTCTTTAATAAGCCACCTTCTACTAGCCCCTCACTTCCAGGTATGGAGGGATTTGTGTCTCCCTAAATTCATATGTCCAAAAGATAACCTCCGGAGGATTTCAGAGTGTGAATGTATTTGCACACAGGATCTCTGAGGAGGTAACTGGTTAAAATGAGCTCATTAAGCCAGGCACAGTGGCACATACCTATAATGCCAGCACTGCGGGAAGTAGAAGCAGGGGAATCTCTGTGAGTGTGAAGCTAGCGTGGTCTAGAAAGTGAGGCCCAGACAGCCAAGGCTACACAGAGAAATGCTGTCTCGAAACACCCTCCCTCCCCCTCCCAAAAAAGTGATCATTCATTAGCTGGGTGTGGTGATGCATATCTTTAACCCTAGCAATGGAAGCCCGGAATGGTGGTGGGCACACGCCTATAATCTCAGCACTCTGGGAGGCAGAGGCAGGTGGATTTCTGTGAGTTCCAGACCAGCCTGGTCTACAAATTGAGTCCCAGGACAGCCAGGGCTACACACAGAAACCTGTCTCAAAAAGCCAAAAACACAGAAAGAAACAAAACCAAATAGCCTAGGATAGTGTATAAATGTTATTATCGTTTTTCCTTACCCAACTGTACACAGTAAAGAAAGAAAAAAAACATTTATTTATATATTTTGTGTGTGTTTGGGCCAGCATTCACAGTGCGGGTCCCAGGTCAGCATACTTATCTCTGCTGGCCCTGTTTTCTTTCTTTTTTGTTTGGTTTGGTTTTGAGACAGGGTTTCTCTGTGTAGTCTTCGCTGTCCTGCAATTGCTTTATAGACCAGGCTGGCCTCAAACTCAGAGATCTACCTGCCTCTGCCTCCCTGAGTGCTGGGATTACAGGCTTGTGCCACTATGCCCAGCTTGTTTTCTTTAAAAAAAAAAAAATAATAATTTATTTCTTTTTATTCTTTGTGCATTGGTGTGAAGGTGTCAGAACTGCAGTTACAGACAGTTGTGAGCTGCCATGTGGTGTTGGGAATTCAACCCAGGTCCTTTGAATGAGCAGACAGTGCTCTTAACCACTGAGCCATCTCTCCAGCCCCCTGTTTTCCTTTTTAAATAGACTTTTTATTGATTCTTTGTGTCTTTCATATCATGCACCCCAATCCCACTCATCTCCCCATCCCACCATACCTGCTCCCCACCCTTGCAACCTCCCCCCCCCAACAAAACAAAACAAAATCTCACCATGGAAGCGTGGGTATGCCACTGTGCGTCACTCAGTATGCCCTTTTGTCCATACATGTTTACCTGCAAATGTTTGTAGGTGCTAGTTTTTCAAACACTACTTTATTTGGGGGTTCCTTAAAGCTCATACCTCCCTTCTAACACCCCAACCCTGGGTAGGGGAAAGAGAAGGTTAAAAAGGAAAGGGGATGCAGCCCTCTTTACTTCTTCCTGCTGGGTAGAGTTGTAGAATTCTTTTGGGGCCATATCCATATCCTCTGTGAGGAAATCCAGAAGTCCAGGTAACCAGCAAGCCAGCAAGAACACAGGCAGTCCTCCTCCTCCTCCAAGCCGCTGCCCCTTCTGCTGGGCTATCTTGAAAAACAAACAAACAAACAAACAAAAGAATAAGAAAAAGAAAAGGAGACAGGGTTTTTCTGTGTAGCTGTGGCTGTCTTGGACTTACTCTGTAGACCAGGCTGACCTCAAACTACAAAGATCCCCTGCTTCTGCCTCCCTGAATGCTGGGATTACTGGCTTGCACCACTGAGCACAGCAAGACAGAGGATTCTTAACACCATTGATTAAAGCCAGGAGCAATAATTTCCTCTGGAAAATTGGCTAGGTGTAAAAATTAGTTATAATGAAAAGATAATTATCACACAATAAAGGCCTATCTTGTTGAATTTTAATATTTAACAAGGTTGAACTTCCATTCCTACCTTGTATTGGTAGTACTGAAAGACCGCTCTTCAATGCAAAACTGGTAATTGGGTAAACTCATTTTTTTATGTTTAAATCAAAACCTAATTTTTTTTCCAGACCTAGAAGTCATAGAAGTGAAAGAATCCCAACTGTGGGAGGGGCTCCAAGTGAGAACTACATAAAGGCTATTTTAAATGTAAAATTGCAATTGTCAAAGTTTACATCTATGCATATTACAAAAAAATATCTTACTGATTAACTATTCATTTATTCATTTGTTTTGTTTTCTCTGTGTAGCCTTGGCTTTGTAGAGCAGACTAGCCTTGAACTCACAGCGATCTGTCTGCCTCCGCCTCCCTGAGTGCTGGGATTAAAGGCGTGCTTCACCGCGCTTGAGTTAACATTGGATTTTTTTTTTTTTGATCTAGAGATATTGAATAGAAATGTTCACAAAATAGTCATTAGCAAAAGTACGAAAATTAAATGTTTTGTAATCTGTCGTCTCGCTGTAAGGAAGCATTTCAAATAACTGGAGCAGAATCTCAACGTAGCATTGCAAACCAGAGTCTGTGGCCATGTCATGTTTAAGTATGTGCAGTTTAGAAGAGCAGAGTTGGGCATTGTTAAAGCAGAGTCCTGGTGTCGTGCGGGGACGTTCGCATCATTTGAATGGGGAGTCGGGGAAAGACCCCGGCGCGGCCCCCGAGGCTGCGAGAGTATGGGCGAATAAGCGTAAGGACGCTGCGTGACAGTGGCTGGCTGGGCGTCCGTGCCACTCTGAGGTCATCTGCAGCGATCTGCAGCGGTCTGCACCCATTGCACTTCGGTGGAGAGGACCAGCGTAACCACTGGACTTTAGGCGGAGGTCCTCGGTAAGTGCAGGACAGGTGACCACGGATCCGGATCCCTCCGCGTCAAGTAGTGCGCTGTGCGCTTCCGCGAGCCCACGGCCAGCGCCGGAGATCGCCGAGCCGGCTCCCAGCGGATCGGCGCGCGCGGCCCCGCGGGCCAGGCGGCCTTCGGCACCCCGGGGGTTGGAGCCGGCCTGCGGACGGCAGGTGTCCGCCCCGCCCCCACCCGCGGGCAGGAAGAGGAAGCGCAGCGGCTGGGCTTCAGGGCCACCCGCAGGGCCTCGCGGGGCGGGGGCGCCGGAGCTACAAGAAGCGCGTGACCTAGTTCGTCCCGAAGAGGACTTGACAGCTTGTCATCTCGGCTCCCCGCCCCCACCGGCTTCCGGGTCTGGCTCCTCCCCCACTCCCGCCCTCCCATTGGCATCGCCCAGGCCGCATTCCCTGCCATTGGCTTCATCCCAGAGGCCACGCCCTGACCCTGCTCGCCCTGCCATTGGCCATGTGTTCCCAGGCCGCTCTCCTGACATTGGCTGTCCTGCAGAGGCCCCGCCCCACCCCGACTTGTCCTCCATCGGCCTTGCACCGCCCTTCTTCTGGCTCGTTCTCCTATCGGCCCTTCGTGCCAGGCGCCCTGCCTCCTTCCGCGGGCGGCGGATCCCAGCTGATCGCTGTAGAGTCTGTTCCCGCGAGCATTCCAGGTTTCTGTCTGCTCTCCTTGCTGCATTTCTTCCTGCTCTCTGCGCCTTCTGGGAGCCTCCATACCTGGTCGCGGTCCCAGACTCAGTGCAGCCGTGCTCGCCACTTGCCTCTGGATCCCCCTCGGCCCCTTTCTACTCATTTCTCCTTCGTCACTCACCTCGCCTTCATTCCCTCACCTCTCCCTAACCTCCGCTAAGTGGAACAGACCTCATAGCGAATCTAGGGAGAGAGAGGTTAAAAGATAAACGTCAGGATCAACATGTTAATTGGTTCTGGACCCTGAAAGGAAATATTGAGTGAAGTAGATGGCCCCGATCATTCAAACAGGACGGCATTTTTTTTTTGTTGGTGGTAGTGATGGAGATTTTCTTTGGGTGTGTGTTGGGTTTGGAGGGTTGAGGCAGGATTTTACCTCTCACTTTGTAACTGACTGGTTTGGAACTTGCTAATTAGACTCTGAGGAGTACCGAAGCTGCTGAGTGTGGGCCACATGAGTTGGGTGCTGGGAGGAGCATAACACAACTTCTGAGCCATCTCCACCCCGTGATTGGGTTCCTTTTTTAATTAATTAATTGATTTTTTTATTTTATGTGCATTGGTGTTTTGGCTGCCTGTACGTGTGAGAGGGTGTCGGATCTGCCTCTGCCCCCCTGAGTGGTGGGATTACAGGCGTGAGCAACTGTCACAGCTGCAGCCAGTGATCTTAACCTTAAATTCTTGGGGTGCTAACTGAGACTGCATTGACCAAATTTGTTACACCAAGAATATAGCTGTCTTTCCTGATAACAAATTTCTATCATTAATGCAATTTTGAAATTTGCACGTGTACTTCTTTACAATTGAGGCTTTTAAAAAATCATTTTTGAGAGTTAAGCAGATAAAACTGCATACGTGTAATTTGGCCTCCAAGAGTAACTTATCTGAGAAGAGGAGTCCTAGCCTTTGCTGCAGTACTGGGTGTGGGCGGGCAGCTCGGGAGGGGTTGCAGATTCCAGGCCAGTCAAGGCTGTATATTGAGACCCTGTATTCTGGGGCGCTGTCTGATCCCCTGCACTTTGGATTTGGAGGCAAGAGGAATTCAAAGCCAGCCTCTTGGGGAGTTCAAGCTCCTTTATGAGCTTTTTGAAACCAGCTCAAAAACAAAACCCCTGCTGGGTGTGGTGTTGCACATCTGTAATCCTTGTGTTAGGGGCGTTGGGAGTTCCTGGCCAGCCAAGGCTACAAGAGATCCAGACCCCCACACCTCCCAAAGTGGGGGTAGAGAGGAAGATAATAATAACTTTGCTAACGTCACTGAAGCAGATCTGTGTGCATCCGGGTCAGGTTCCGCTGATGGCTCATTAAGGTGTTCCGAAGGCCAGAGGTAGCACTTTCAACAGCCTTTCAGCCTTTCTCTAGGGTCCTCACGGGTCCTCATAGGTCCCGATCCTGGCCCGGTGAGCAAGCTAACCGGTGGCCTAGGCACACTGAGGACCATGAATGGGCGGCTCCCATCACCGTTTCTGCACTTGATGCTTCCTGGCCTTCAGACTTCTCAGGTGGCTCAGCTCAAGTGTCAGCTGTATCTGAAATAGGTCTTCTCCCTGCCCCCAACCAGGTACTGTCTTCCCAGCTGCTTCCTTCAAAGGGAGCAGCAGTCTGAAGCCTTCTTGCTTGCTTACTTAAAATGGCTGGCGCCCCTTCTCTCTACAAGCTGAGCCCTTTCTGTTTCCTAGGGCAGGCGCCTAACAAATGCTCAATGAGTAAACAAATGACTCCATTAGATGTGATCCAATGAGCAAGTGGACCAGCCTTCCTGTTGGATTACCCCGTGCTGTAGACACACCTGTAAATAAGAATTGGGAAAGTAGCTCTTCTTGTAAACAGTTTGATTTTCTTACTTTATTTCCTGTTATTTCTTGATGAGAAGCAAAGCCTGTTGACTCAAGGACACCCTTTTGCCCACTTTGTTTCAGGCTGTGCACAGGCTGCAGAGTC
Source organism: Psammomys obesus (assembly GCF_907164565.1). NCBI lineage: Eukaryota > Metazoa > Chordata > Mammalia > Rodentia > Muridae > Psammomys > Psammomys obesus. The sequence continues at coordinate 12,114,954 of NW_026592118.1, forward strand.
CGACCTGGCCCCGGCCCCAGGTGGGCAGATACTTGGCAGCCTGCCCCTTTCCCCAGGGCAGCTCCCGGCTCTGCTGGATGCTAGTTCCAGTGGGGGAAGGGAAGAAGTCCAATTCTCAGGATGGTTCTTGGATCCCAGCTGCCAGACCCGGAGGTGGGAAAATGTCACCCCGCAGCGCAGGAACGCTGAAGAAGAGGTTCCCACCTCTCCCTCCCTTTCCAGCACTCTTTCAGTGGTTGGACCTGTCCGGTCTTCCTAAGACACAGGGTGTGCCTGGGGGGGGGGGGGGGGGCATAGAGCAGCTGCCCAGAGTTTATATGTTTCACTACCTGTATCAAACATGCAGTGTGCTTAGTGACTGCTGGTTAACTTTGGGTCTCAATGATTCCATGTCTTTGCCTGTATTGTCAGTTTTAGAGGTAAAGAAATGAGCTTTTATTTGTTGACAACTACTCAGTTCAAAGCTGGGTGTGGTGTTACTTTAGTAGCAGGCCAGTCATGAGGTCAAGGCTAGCCTTAACAGCCATGTGAACTGGAGGCCAGCCTGGCCTACATGAGACCCTGTTTATAAAAAGTAAACAACCAAACCATCCCAAACAAGACTCCTGTGGGTAAGTGGGGGGTGGGTTTGGGAGGACATGAGGGGGTGGATAGACCATAACCAGAATATATTATATGAAAAAAAAATCTATTTTCAGTAAAAAAATAAATAAAATTATTAAAAAATAAAATTTCTGTGGGTGTCCCTTTAGGGTCACAGGGACACTTCCAGGAGCCATGGAAGCTAAAACTTTCTGTCCAAGTCTGTTGCCCCCAACTAGGGACAGGGTCCCAGGGCTCCTGTAAGCTGGGTAATACTCTGCACTGAGTGCACCTCCGGCTCAAAGATGCTCTGCTTCCCGCATTCCAAGCCACAGTTCCCTCTGCCTGGAGAATGGAAGTGTTGAGCAGAGTACGCCCTGGGGCAGGGCGGGACCGCGTGTGCTGGTGAACCACGTGGTCCTCTCCCTCTAGGGCAGGGATTGGACTAGGTTTTCCTCGCTGGAAAGAATAGTGGAATGGAAGAGCTAACAGGGTTTAGGAGAATTAGGAGGCTTAGTCTGTCCTGTCATCAACTGCTTCATCTCAGGTTCTTCTTTTTTGTTTTTTTGTTTTTGTTTCTGTTTTGATTTGTGTTTGGAGACAGGGTTTCTCTGTGAGGTGCTCTCTTTCCTGGAATCACTTTTGTAGACCAGGCTGGCCTTGAACTCAGAGATCCAATGCCTCTACCTCCCAAGTGCTGCGATTAAAGTTCTGCATCACCACTCCCAGCCATTTTAAGTTCTTCTTAAACAATGCTCACTACTAGCTTTGTCGTTTCAGCATGAATCAAATTGAAGAATGTATATGGTTTAGATTTGGGAAGTCATATTGCATAAGTGTCCCTAGAACACCTGACAGCCACTCCCAACCCCCACATTAGACGCAGTTTCTTCCTCTGTGAAACTGATAATAGTGGTGTTGAGTATGTTCGGGGTTGGTATGAGGACTGGATGAAGTCCTGTTTATGTTCGGACTGTTGTTACTATTGGTGTGCTGAGGTTGTGGTGCAGGGGGTCAGGGAACAAGTGCATTCTGTGGGTAGGCTTGCCCTGATGTAAATGAGTACCTCTACTGGTCTTTGCAGCACTTGGATCAAGGTGCTGATGCCTGCAGTAGAAGTGTAGCCCTGGATGTCCCCAAGAGAGTAGGTATGAGCCCGATGCAGTGCCACAGGCCTGTGATCCCAGCACCCTGGGAGGCAGAGAAAGGCAGATCTCTGTGAGTTTGAGGCCAGCCTGGTCTACAAAGAGAGGCCAAGACAGCCAGGGCTGCACAGAGAAACCCTGTCTTGAAAAACTACAAAAAAAGAAAAAACCTGCGATGAAAAGAAAAAGAGAGTATGTAGGAAGGAAGGCTCTTACCCAGAGTTGTTTTAATAGCTACACACCACGGCCATCTCTGAGTACCTACTTTAGAAGGACATGTCTGGAAAAGGCAGCTTGTTGCAGGGTATTTTGTGTTTTGGCCCCTTGGGCTTCTTTTAGTCTTCTAAAAAGTTACCAAAAAGATTGTCGCATGAGAGATGGGGGAAGGGGCTGCCTATGGTGGAGAAAGCTCTCTACCCCTCCCCCTCTGCCACCCGGAGGGCCAAGGGACAGAGTGTGGTATGGCTCTGAGGTGGTTTGGGTCTTGAGATGAAGCCTGAGTCTATCCTCAGTTCTGCACTGATGGACCTTGGTGGAGAGTTCCGCGTGAGGGAGGATAGAATCTGTCCTGTGACCCTTATCAGTTATAGATAGCTCTGTAGAGGCCTCGCTAGAGATACTGCACTATTTCAGTTATCAAAAAAGACAAAAAAGATGAGGAAAGCTTTTGTAAGAACATTTGAGATCTAACTGGAGAACCACCTGAGTGGTGTATCAGGCTAATATTAATGTCTAGGTTCCCTTGAGGAGCCCATACCCACACCAGGCATGTCTCTGTCACTTTCTCTTACTGTTTCTTGGGGAGCACGTACCCATTTGGCTATCTCATCTGTAGAGATGGTTCAGTGGTTAAAAGCACTGCCTGCTTTTCCAGAGGACCAGGGCTCTATTTCCAGCACCCATACAGCAACTCACAGCCATGCCTTCCATCCCAGCTCCCAGGGGAGCAGAGGCAGACAGATCTCTGTTCTGAGGCCAGCCTGATCTACAGAGTAAGTTCCAGGACAGCCAGGGATACACAGAGAAACCCTGTCTCAAGGGGGGGGGGGTGGGGGCAGCATTTGCTGCTATTGCAGAGTACTTAGGTTCAGATTCCAGCACACACATGGTGGCCCACAGCCATCTACCTGGATCTGACCCCCTCTTCTGACCTGCGCAGACTCTGCACGTGTGTGGTATTCATACATTACATGCAGGAAAAAACACTCATACACATAAAATAATTTTTTGTTTTGTTTTTTTTTTTGAGATAGGGCTTCTCTGTGTAGCCCTGGCTGTCCTGGAACTCATTTTATAGACCAGGCTGGCCTCACACTGGGAAATCTGCCTGCCTCTACCTCAGCAGGACCGTGATTAAAGGTATGACCTACTACGCCCTGCTGACCTTGAACTCTTAATCCTTTTGTTTCATTTTCCAAATACTAATACCGAAGTGGGGGAAGGGGGGGTCAGCCTGTGACACCACACATGACAATAAATATTTATTGTGTTCCTGTTTCTCTATTTTCTGCTCTCGATGTTTTAATTTTCTTCACAGTGCTGGTCATAGCACTGGGCAAAATGAAAATCCACACATGGGAAAACTCACCTTCTGCTGTGTTTTCCTTGCAACAGACTTTATTAGTTTCCTTTAAAAACTAATTTCAGTGACATTTGTGTATATCTTGAAATGTTTCCATTAAGTTCCAACAATCAAGGCAAGGACAGATTTTTCTGAGATCAAAATCTAGTAGAAAAAGCATCAAAAGTACTTTTGCAAGCCTTTATTTTAAATGTGAAAACAATGGTGCAGTCTGGCTGCCTTTTATAAACAGTTAGCGTAATAATATTGGACCACCATCAAAATGAAAGCACGATGGAATATGAAGTGATGTTTTGGGTCCTCGTGAGGATCTTGGAGCTTGTCTGACAGAGCTCATTCTCTGCTGAGGAGAATTGCCGGCATAGAACTTGGGGCGCCTGCCAAGAGGATAAACTCAGGAAAGCAGCCAGAGCAGGGGCCTTGCCCTTCGTGTTCTGAGGTCAGTGGACCCTGGAAGCCAAGAGTGCTGAGTGTGTGTGTCTAGTGCATACTGTCACAAGCTCTGTAAGTTCAGATGTGCCTCTGCCCTATTGTGTCTCAAAAAGTCTGTTTTTGTTTGCTTGTTTTAAATCGTCCTTTTTCTTTATTAAGCATAGGGTCTGGGAATCAAAGCCAGGACCTCATGCTGACTAGGGGAGCCTTTCATTGAGTAAGCTATCTTCTTAGTCCTAAGATATATTTTTAATGTTCTTTAGTTCTTTGAGTTTCATGTTTTGATCATTGCATCCCAACTCTTTCCAGAACCACCCCCATTTGTCCTATCCACAAAGCATTATGTTCCTTTTTTTTTTTTTCTCCCTTCCCACCTGTCCCCCAGACAGGGTCTCTCTACATAGCCCTGACTATCCTGAAACTCTTAGGCTGGCTTTGAACCCACAGAAATCTGCCTGCCTCTGACTCCCTAATGCTGGGATTAAAGGCAGGAGCTACCACTTCTTGACCACTGTTCTTTTTTATCTTTTAATCCTTCATGACCAATGTATGCTATGCAAATACTCTTGGCTGTGTAGTGTTCCATCTGAGGTGGTCCACTTACTGGGCAGTGTAAGTAGAGGACTGTTCTCTCTATCCCACAAATTGACAACTACCTACAGCTCCTTAGCTAGGGCTGTGGTTTCGTGCCTAGCTTACCTGCCTGTGCCAGGATTTGGTCTGTCTTGGGCTTTCACAGATCATGTGCAAGCTGTTACAGCCACTGTGGTGAGTTCCTATGTGCAGGTAATGCTAACGCATCCACAAGCCACGTGCTATTGCCTCTGGCTCTCATACTGCTTCTGTGCTCTTCTGCAATGATCCCCGAGCCATGGCAGGGATAGCGGAGTGTAGATGTTCCTTTTAGGACTGAGCTCTCTGCAGTCTCTTATTCTCTGCACCTTGGCCAGTTGCGGGTCACTCTGTTAAGCACCATCTACTACCAACAGCAGCTTCTCAGAAGAGGGTTGAAGGATGCATTAGTTTATTTGTGTAATGATTCCCTAAAAATTGACTTTAATGCTATGTCCATAAAGCAGTATAATAGTAGTAGATTCTCCCATAGACCTAGGACCTGGCTAGAGACAGGTCCTTAGCCAGGTAATGCTGCCAGGTATGAGTTGCATCTTGTGGAGGTAGATGTAATCCAATCAGAAAGTGGTTTATTCTGTCTGTCTATATCTATCTATCTATCTATCTATCTATCTATCTATCTATCTATCTATCTAGTTATTTTTCAGGCCTGCAACTTGCTATGTATATCAAGCTGGCCTGGAGTTCACAGAGATCATGTTCAGCATTGACAAGTATTCTGTTTTTTAAAAAATCATTAATTAATTAATTAATTAATTAATTAATTAATTAATTAATTAATTTACAATGTACTCACTTTATATCCCTGCTGTAGCCCCCTCCATCACCTCCCAACCCCTCCCTCCCTCTTCTCCCCCTATACCTCTCCCCTCATCCACTGATAGGGGAGGACCTCCTCCCCTTCTATCTAACCCTAGCCTACTAAGTCTCATCAGGGCTGGCTGCATCATCTTCCTCTGTGGCCTGGTAAAGCTGCATCCCCCAGGGGGAGCTGATCAAAGAGCCAGCCACTGAGTTCATGTAAGAGACAGTCCCTGTTCCCCTTACTAAGAGACCCACTTGGAAACTGAGCAGTGGGTCTAGGTCCTCTCTGTGCATTAGGCAAGTATTCTTAACAACTGAGTTATGAGCTGTCTGTAGCTCTTGTTCTTTTGAATTCTGGCTTTCTCAGTCCCTTGGCCTATGCACCAAGAGTGCTTAACCTGTGAGGACAGGCAAAGGATGCTGGAAAGAAGACCTTCTGTGGAAAGGAGGAGCCCTGGGGAAGGATCTGTGTAGATCCTGAAGAAGGGACAGGTTAGCCTCCACCTCCTCTTTCATGTTAAGACTGTGCTGTGCTCACTCCCCTCCCCCAGTGCACACATTTGGAATGCATAATGCTTTTCTTAAGGGCTGCGAAGGATTTTGTGGAGGAAGGTGTAGAGACAACACGTTCTACTATTGAATGGGCTGCCATCCCCACCAGGTCAGCCTCCTGTCTCCCTCCTTTTCTAACTAGAAGTTTTCATTCCTGTTCTGTCTTCTGCATCTTGTCATCTACTTTCAGCTCATCAGACCATCTCACCAAGACTGCAACCCTGAGAGCAATACCAGGAGGGATCTGAAAACAGGCAGATCCACCAGAATGAGACAAACCCCGGGAGTTGCCATTTCTGGGATGGAATAAAAGTACATGTTAGAAGATGACAGTGGAGCCAGCTAGAAGTGAGGGGCTAGAAACTGAGTCCTTGCGAGGAGACCTTCATCCTATAACTCCAGAAGCAGATGAGGGTCTGCCAAGCTGAGGTATAGTTTGGGCTCACTTCTCCATCGTCAGGAGAAGGCATCTGAGTCCTATGTCGGGAGATGACACAGATGTCACTAAGGACTTTGCTACTCTGTTTAGGATAAACAGACACAGTGGTGTGGAATTGCTGCCCAGGTCTATGCTTCTCAGGCTCTAAGTTGTCCATCAGCTTTGTGGGTTGACACCAGGGACAGCTCAGTCCTCACTGGTAACTGGTGTTTATACTCCAGGTTCTCAGCTCAAGCATGAGGCAGAGAGAGAGCTCAGGTGGAAGGCTGCCAGACAGAAATGGCCATCAGCCCAGGCTAAAAGAACCTGAGATACACAGGGGCACTGCCAGGGGGTAGTGCCTGGGGTCCATTCCAGGAGCCTTGAGTGGGAGTGGGAGTGGAAGGAGGGTAGGTCTGAGTTACAGCTATTGCTTCCTTGGGCCCTGTCTGGAGCTACCTGGCTTCCTGCCACCCTTGATGTTGTGTGATATCACTGTCCCTAGGGGAAAATTTGTGTTCTCACAACTATGTCTGGGTGTCTGAAGATTTATAGCCTTGTATAGGTGTTGCATGCCTGTAATCCCTTTCTCTGGAATCTTAGATTTATAACCAAAATGAGGAAATATCTTTATATTGTTACAGCATAATCATGGCTTTTTCTACTCGTGTGTGTGTGTGTGTGTGTGTGTGTGTGTGTGTGTGTGTATACACCTGCCATAGCAAGTACCTGGTGCTCAAAGGTCAATTTGTGGGAGTCAGTTCTCTCCTTCTATCTTGTGGGTTCTACATGTAGAACTCAGGTCATTAGGCAGAAGAATCTTTACCTGCTGAACCATCTCACTGGTCCAAATGATGTCTTTTAGCAGATAAAAATTTTTTTTCAAGACCCTATCTTGAAAAACAGTTTGGACTGGGAAAGGGAAACCATAATCAGAATATATTGTATGACTAGACAGTGATGGTGCATGCTTTTAATCTCAGCACTCAGGAGCCAGAGACAGGAACTTGCTTTGTAGACCAGGCTGGCCTTGAACTCACAGAGATCCGATTGCCTCTGCCTCCTGGATGCTGGGATTAAAGGTGCATGCCACCCCTGCCCAGCACAGCTGAAATATTTTAATTAAGAAAAAGTTTGAGATAGGGAATTAAGGTGTTAATAGGAACTTTTGTGCTACCTGTCTAGGTCCCAAATAATGGCACAGAGACCTATTGGATTTATTTAACAAGCTTTAAGCTCTGTAACTGCGCAGATATTCTATTCTAGAATAGTCATATATTCTAACCCAGTTATTCTAGTCAGGCTACCTCCCAGCCATGTGCTGTTTTATTTGCTATCTAAATCTTGCCTTGGCTTTCTGTTATAACCCTCTGTCCTCATAGCAAACTCCTCATGGTGCCTTCTTCCTCCCTTCTCCCTCTACCTGAGACCGGCCCCCTACCTTCTGTCTCCTATGCCCAGTTATTGGATAAATCTGCTTCTTTAAAAGCCAGAGATAATTGGGGGCAATGTTCACACATCGATACAAGAGATTCTTCAGTGTTCACGACTCTGCTCAGGACTGTAACCAGGTGTCAGGGCACAGAAGTCTGAATACAGGGTACACAAGACCATCCCCCAACATCTGGTAGTACAAGCTGGCCTCAGACTTGTGGAGTCAAGGATGACCTCAGACACCGTTGCACATCCCCATATGTTTTCATTTTGGCATGTGTGTGCATGAGGCATGCATGTGGAAATTCGAGGACACTTAGGAGAGTCAATTCTCTCCTACCACTGTGTCAATCCCAGGAATGAAACTCATGTTGTTAGCTTAGCAGCAAATATCTTTATTTGATGAGCTGTCTTGTCTGCCACCCTGAAAAGTTTCAAAGGACCATTTTGAAATTAATTTTGTCCCCAGTCACAGGGATATATATGTCTCTGATAATGTCCATGATAGAGGTACTTATGATTTGGGTAATATAATGGTAGGTAAGGGAATGGGTTTCTTTCCAAAAATAAATAAATAAATCTGTGTGCCATATGTTTGCCTGGTCCTCACAGAAGCCAGAAGAGGATGTTGGAGCCCTGGGAAATGGAGTTACAGATGTTTGTGAGCTGCCAAATGGATGCTGGGAATTAAACCCAGGTCCTCTGCAAGAGCAGCCAGTGCTCTTAACTGCTGAGTCATCTCTCTGTCATGGTTTCTCATTGTAAGTATGTTTTAATGTAGACTTTAAATATATGCATAAGGGCTCAGAAAGAGGTGCAAAGAGAAGGAAAAAAAAAAAAAAAGACACATGGCTGTTGTTATAATGAAGGAAAATCCCAAACCATTCAATTTACCAACAAAGACTACGGAGCCAGATGCTGGGGTGAAAACTTACAAGCTCAGAGAGGCAGAGAAAGCACCCAGCTGACCTTCCTACTCAGCTTAGAAAAAGCCAAGAACTAAAAGCCAAAGAGCTCAAGGCCAAAAGCTTGCTAGCTCAGCTGACAGCCCAGGAGGAAAAGGCCTGCCTGCTAGCTCACCCAACAGCCCAGGAGGAGAAAGCTGGAAGGCTAAAAGCCAAAGAGCTAAAGAGCCAAAGAACTCAAAGCTCCCCCTTCTTTATGCTGTCTTAAATACCCTTCTCTCAAAAGCCCTCCTTTCTGTTAATCCCTGTCAGTGGGGTACTTGCTCTTGACCTAGGGTTAATTTTATTAACTCCTGTGTACTGAAAACTCTTGGATTAAAGGTTTGTGCTAGGAGCCAGGCCTGGAGATGCACACGTTTAATCCCAGCACTCAAAAGGCAGAGGCAGGCGGATCTCTGTGAGTTTCAGGCTATCTTGGTCTACAAATCTAGTCCAGGACAGCCAAGGCTACAGAGAGAAACCCTGTCAAAAAAAAAAAAAAACCAAAATAAGTAAGTAAATAATAAACAACCAAGCCAATAAATAAATAAGAAAAAATTAAATAAAAATAAGAAATAAACCAAACCAATAAAAATACAACTTAAATTTGTTTGCTTATGGCTTCTTTTCCTACATTGGTTTTTAATTTTTTTTTTCCATCTCAAAATGATGTTGTTCTTTTTCTTTGGATAATTGGAGAATGACTGGCCATCCTTCTACATTGGGACTGGTGCTTTTAGAGTGTTATAAGTGCTGTCTAGAAGGGATATTAAGAGCTGAGAAAAGATGCTGTACTTTTTTTTTCCACCCCAAAGTTTAGGTATTCAATTTAAAATTCTATAATAACTGTACCTTTGCATCTACTGTTATTGTAGAAACAGGAGTGATGGAAAGAAACAGGATATAGAAAAGTCAAGACTTGGAGTGGGCCTGGCAGTGGTGGCACATGCCATTAATCATAGCACTCAGGAGGCAAAGGCAGGCAGATCTCTGTGAGATCCAGGCCAGCCTGGTCTACAGAGTGAGTTTCAGAACAGCCAGGCCTACACAGAGAAACCTGTCAACCCCACCACCACCACCACCAAAAAAAAAAAAAAGAAAAGAAAAAAGACTTGGAATGGAGCTAAGTTACTAAAAAGTATCTCTCTTCTCCTTTCATCTCATCTGAGACAAGGTCCTACAGAGCAAAGCTATCCTCATGCTTACTGCATAGCTGAAGGTGACCTTGAACTTGTGCTCTTCCTGCCTCTAACTCCCAAGTGCTGGAATTCCAGGTGTTTGTAGGTGGTGCAGGGGCTTAGGGCATTCTGCATGTTAGGCCAGCATGGTAACAACTAAACCAAGTCCCATTTCTACCTGTTTGTTTGTTTGTTTGTTTGTTTGTTTGAACAGGTTTTACCTACAAAGCCCAAACTGACCTTGAACTTACTGTATAGCTGAATCTCAGGTTGAACTGCTTGTCCTTCTGTGCCCACCTCCCTTCTGTACTCCCTGGGAGTACAGGCCTGCACCACCCCACACAGCTTTGTTGTTCTGCAGCCTGATTTCATGTGCTGCAGAGACAGGTCAGCGGTTAAGAGCACCGGTTGCTCTTCCAGAGGACCTGGGTTCCATTCCCAGTACCACATTGTCTCTCACAACTGACTATAACTCCAGCTCTAGGGGATCTGAAATATTCTTCTGACCTCTGTGGGTACCTTCTGCACACATATGCACATATCCATACCCACACATCAACACATCCCACATACACAAAAATAAATCTTTAACTGGTTCCAGGCCTACCACAGAGGGCCTCTGAAAGATTGTACTGATTGAGGTATCGAAGCAGAGGCTGAGACTCATAGCCAAAGTGGGCAGAGTGAAGGGAATCTTATGTAAGAAGGGGGAGATAGAAAGACCTGGAGGGACAGGAGCTCCAAAAGGAGATCAACAGAGCCATAAAAACTGAGCCCCAGGCACCCTGAAGAGAATAATGCCCCAATCAAGGACAATGCATGGGAAGGACCTAAACTCTGTCTCAGATGTAGCCCGTAGACTCAGTCTCCAAGTGTGTTCCCTAGTAAGGGGACAGGGACTTTCTCTGGCATGAACTCAGTAGCAGGCTGTCTGATCACCGCCCTGGAGTGTGGGGTGTGTGTGTGTGTGTGTGTGTGTGTGTGTGTGTGTGTGTGAGCGTGCAGCCTTGCCAGGCCACAGAGGAAGACTATGCAACCAGTCCTGATGAGACTTGATAGGCTAGGGTCAAATAGCAGGGAAGGGGGACCTCCTCTATCAATGGACTAGGGGAGGGGCATAGGGGTAAAGGGAAGAAGGGTGGGATTGGGAGGAGATGAGGGAGGGGACCACAGCCAGGATACAAATTTAATATAGTGTAACAAATGATAATAATAATAATATATGATAAAAATAATAATAATAAAAAGAAACTGGCTCCAGAAGGTGTGGTGCATGCCTTTGATCCCAGCACTCTGGGAGGCAGAGGCAGGCAGATCTCTGACTTTCTAGGCTGACCTGGTCTACGAGGCTTGTTTCAGGACAGCCAAGGCTGCTACACAGAGAAATTCTGCCTCAAAAACAAAAACAAGAAAGAAAGAAAGAAAGAAAGGAAGGAAGGAAGGAAGGAAGGAAGGAAGGAAGGAAGGAAGGAAGGAAAAAGAAAAGAAAAAGAAAGGGAAGGAAAGCAGCTATAGAAGTCCCAGACATGAGAGACAGAAACAAGGAGAGCATCTGTATTTTGGAGATCAGTGTGTAATTCTGATAATCCATACTTTATTTAGTATGTTGCTATTCGTACTTTCCAAAGAATTTTTCTTTCAGGGATGAGGATCCCTTTGTCTTTGAGGTAGAGGTGGGTTCTTTGACCTTTTGGAAGACAGGAGTCTCCTTGGCTACTATGATCTCCTCCACAGTCACCAGCTGCTGCACCAGCTCGGCGACTGCTTGTAGTCCTTGGGCTTTGGTCCTCATTATGTCCCATACCCCTTCATTAGCCACATTTATTATCCCGTCTGTTCCCACTCCGACGAGGAAGTTCCCAGCTTCGTGAATTCCACTTATTTCTGCCATCACGTGTTGGGCAGCTAAGCCTGCATTCTCTGCCAAGGTTTTAGGGAGAGTGCGCAGGGCCTGAGCAAATGCTAGAAAGGCCAGACCATTGGGGCCTGCCAGTCGGCTTCCTTTGTCTGCCAGCATTTTTGCCAGAGCCACCTCTGTGGCACCAGCTCCCGGCAGCATTCTGGGATCTAGACACAACTGGGAAAATGCATCAATGCCATAGTAGACAGCCTGCTCTGCACCCCGAAGTCCCTGCATGGTGGGCCCCCTGAGGACCACTGTGAGAGAAGGTGCATTCTCATGCTGCCACTCAAACACTACCGCCGCATTGTCTACCAGCTCCTTCTTGTAAACCTTCTGGCACTTCCCGGGCTCCAGGGGAGGGAGCAGATGGGTCAGCAGAGGGGTACCCAGCGTCTCACTCAGGTAAACCATGTCCTTCCGGGACTGGGCTTGAATCACCATGATGCCATAAATGTCAGCACGTAACACCGTGTTCTCATTAACTTGCCCCCACACCACTGCCACATTAATGTTCATAGCGGCCAGTTGTTCTATTTCCTTTTCCACAAGTTCGGTTTGTTTCTGAAATCTTAGTAGTTCTTCCATGTTAGAGAGACTGGGTGTGGCCAGTGTAAGTGGATTTGTAGGACCAAAGGGACAAATGAACAGGGCCACCCTGGCACCACCTGTCACCTCTGTCTTTTGTCCACAGGGCTTCCCAGATATTGCTAACCCTGGGAGGATTAGGGAGTCAAGCAGAGTTCCACCCTGTAGCATGCACACGCCAATTCGCTCAGGCTTGAATCTGCCATTTGGCTCTCTGTTAGCCCAGCAGACTTGAGACACAAGCCTGGTTAAGAACGGTTTGTTGGACAGGGTGTGGGTGTTTATGGTAGAATAGAGGGCCCAGGAAGGGTCTTCCAAAGGCCCTAGAGAGCGGATGGCCAGGGAAGGCAGAACCGTCAGGACTTCTGCAGTGGCCGTGGCCAAGGCCTCTCGAAGCTGGATTCGGGCTAGACCAGCCCAGAGAAGGTACTGGGCCTGCTCCAGCAAGGCTTCTGTCAGGAGAATTACAAAGGCTGTGCCATCCCCAGCGTTCTCTGCCTGTGTTTGGACCATTTCTCGAACAAACTGGGCAGCTGGATGTTCCAGCTCCAGAGCCCTGAGGATGGCAGCTGCATGCCCTGTACAAATTGTTTCTCCCGTGGCACTCACCAGGAACTTCTGCAAGCCATAGGGGCCAAAACAAGGCCGGATGATATTGGCTAGGGTCTGAGCTGCAGTTGTGGCCCTCATTATGCATGACTGTTCCTCTCCTTGAAACTTGGGGTTTTTCTCCAGGCCTGGCTCCAGCCGCTGGGGCAGTATTACTGCTGGGTGGACTTTGCTTTGTGTGGCCTGGGAGGATGGGGGGACAGCCATGGGTTAGACTAACCGTTAGAGGCACTCTGGAAATGACGGCAGGCACGCCCTTGGCATCTACCTTTGAAGGTGCTCCAGAAGCCAAATGCACATCACCCGCTACGTTCAGAAGCCAGCTGGAAGTAGACCTCCGCTTTTCACCCAAGGATGAGGCGCAGAGAGCTCAGTTTTAGACCCATCTCCAAAGCTAAGTCTAAACAAACAGGCTTCTGGGTCCTCTGACCCACATGGGCTAAACTGCACCTCTGATGAAGTCACAAAGTAGCAAATGGAACCAGAGACAGGGAATGAAGTCACAGAGGGACAGTTAGCTTGAGGAGACTCTGATAGCAAGAACAAAAGCAAACAAACCAAATATCCCTAGTGTTGAAAATCCAGAAACACTCAGTTCCTAAGGAAGCCTTCTTGGCTGTCTTTGCTGTTTTTGAGGGGAAACTGAGGCTGGGGCTGTCCTACATAGTACCAAAACCAAAAACAGAAGTTACAAAAAAACATGACCCAGTTGGCTATGTGGTTTATGCCTGTAATCCCAGGACTTGGTTACAGGCAGTCACAGAGTCCCCGCCAGCCTGAGCTCCAGAGTGCGAAGAGCTCAGAAAGCAAACAAAACAAAGACCACCGCCGCCAACACCAAAACACCCCCAGACACAGACCAAACTGGCCAAAATCTAATTCTAGTACCTATATGGCAGGGACAAGAGGATTGCCCCAAGTCTGAAGATAGCCTGATAGCTACATAGGGAATTCTAGGCTAGCCAGAGCTATGTAGTGAGACCCTGTCTCAATAAACAAAAGCCTGGCAGAATGGAGGGCTCTCTGAACTTGGGAGGGAAATACTGGAGATTGCCTTAAGTGGTGGCCAGCCTGGGCTACACAGCAAGACTGTTACAAAACAAAACTCAAATCATAGCCTGAACTGCTCTCACAGAAGACCCTGGATCCAACCTCAGCACTCACACCGGGCAGCTCACCACTGTCTACTTCTTAAACTCCAGGGGACTAGTGTTTGCATATACCCACACCCAAGTAATCAAATTTAAAAAAAAAATCTTTTTTAAAAACTGGGGATGGCCAGGCCATGGTGGCACATCTCAGCAATCCCAGCACACAGGGAGGCAAAGGCAGGCAGATCTCTGAGTTCGAGGCCAGTCTGGTCTACAAAGCAAATGCAGGACAGCTAAGGCTACACAGAGAAACTCTGTCTCCAAAACAAACAAACAAACAAACAAACAAACAAACAAAAAATTGGAGATGGTGGCCCACATCTTTTTTAAAAACATTTTTTATTGATTGTGAATTTCACCCCATGCACCCCAATCCCACCCATCTCTCTGCTTCTTTGTATCTGCCTTCTGCTCTTGCAACCTCACCTCCAAAAGAAACAAAACAAAACAAAAACAAACAAACAAAAACCCAAACCATATCAAAATATCATCATGGAAGCTGTGTCACAGTGTGTCCCACAAAAATACCCTTTTGTTCACATATCTTTGCTTGCAAATGTTCATTGCAATGAGTCACTGGTCTGGTTCCAGGCCTCTTGCTTCTGCTACAGTATCAATTCTGTCCTCACCAGGACTCCTGTCAGAGTCCCAGAGATCCCACAGCTTTGGCTCTGCAGACCAGGCCCTTCGTGAGCTCCAACAGTTCATAGATGAAGTAGATGTTGGGGTGGGCCCTCTCAAAGCCCTGGAACTGAGTAGCTGAGTTGGTCAGCCTACCAGCTTTCCTTCACCCACCCAACCAGGGCCAGCTCTCCAGCACTGCCCAGACTAGCTCACCCAATTCCTCAGTCAGTAAGGGCCAGCTCTCCCACTCTCATGCCCTTGGAACCAGCTCATTGTATCCATACCACCAGGGCCAGCTCTACTCTGCTGCTCAAGGGAGGCACGGGGCCCACTCTCCTGGATGCTGGTGGCCCATACCTTCAATCCCTTCATTTGAGAAGCAAATGAAAACAGATCTCTATTTTTTTTCCCCAGGGTTTCTCTGCATAGTCTTGGCTGTCCTGGACTCATTTATAGACCAGGCTGGCCTCAAACTCATAGAGATCCACCTACCTCTGCCTTCTAGAGTACTGGGATTATAGACATGTGTCACTGTACCTGGCTCAAGATCACTTTTTAAAGCCAGCCTGGTCTACATAGTGAGTTCCAGGTCAGCCTAGGCTACATAGTGAGACTCTGTCTCAAAAAACAAAACAAAAATTTACAAAGCCAGTCATTCCTTGGGAGATAGGGGCTGGAAGATCTCTGTGGGTTCAAAGCTGGCCTGGTCTACAAACTGAGTTCCAGGCTAGCCAAAGATCCTGTCTCAAAATAGCAATACAACCACAACAAAACAAAACAAAACAAAACAAAACAAAATAAAACAAAAACTACTGAAAAGAAAGAAGTGAAAGCTGAGTGTGGCAGTGCCAGCCTGTAATCCCAGCACTCATCGAGGCAGAGGCAGGAGGATCTGTGTGGATTTGAGGCCAGCCTGGTCTACAAAAATGAGTCTAGGACAGCCAAGGCTACACAGAGAAACCCTGTCTCAAAAAACCAAAAAAAGAAAACTCCCTCTGTCTTTCTCCATTATTCCTGCCGGATGATGTTGATGGTCTAACAAATACTTGTTGAGTACCCACTGTGATCAGCCTTTGATCGGTGTGAGGGACAGTGCCTGGTGGGAAGATGAACGTGTCAGCTGAGGTTGGAGGGAAGTCACAACAATGCCATCCATTTTTCATGTTTATTGGCAGTTGTCCCTGGGAGAAACAGAAATTGAAACTGCAGCAGCATGGGTTATGATAGGATGGTGGGCATAGTTTTCATATTTTCACTGAAGAACAGCTGCAAGAAAAGGGGAAAATATCAGTGTATGTAAACTCACTGAGAAAACCCTTGCTCTGCTCTTGTAGAGGCCCTGATGTTGGTTCCTATACCTGGCATTTGGCAGCTAATTTGGTGGCATTTGGGTCCTTTGGAGCTAACTCCAGCTCCAAGGGACCCAATACTTTTGGTCTTTGGCATCTGGAGACACACACACACACACACACACACACACACACACACACACACACACATTTTAAAATAATAAGTAAAGTAAAATGAAATAAAGTATAATAAAAAGAAGCTAGGCCTGGTGGCTCACAGTTTCAATCCTAGCAACTCAAAAGGATGATGCAGGAAGATTGCAAATTAGCCAGCCTGGGCTTTTTTGTCTGTCTGTCTATCTATCTATCTATCTATCTATCTATCTATCTATCTATCTATCT
>NW_026592118.1:12131230-12135021 GCF_907164565.1 Psammomys obesus
ATCTATCTATCTATCTATCTATCTATCTATCTATCTATCTATCTATCGTAAGGGTTTCATTAGGTACCTATGGCTGGGCTGTAACTGGCTAGCCATGAATTCACAGAGTCGTGCCTGCCCCTGCCTCTAGGGTGCTGGGTTATATTTCAATACCTATCTTAAACAAAAACAACAAAGGAAGTGATACAAACAGAAAGAAAACAAAAGTGCACAGAGCCTAGGAAGTAAAGGTCGTTTAGAATCCCAACCCAGATGTAACCATCATTTACTTTTTTTCTTTGAGGCAGGGTCTCATATAGCTCAGGCTGGCCTTATGCTGGTTAGGTTCCTTCTTGTCCTTGTTTTGTTTTTTGAGACAGCGTCTCTTTAAATAGTATTGGCTATCTTGAAACTCACTATGTTGACCAGGCTAGCCTCAGTTTCACAAGTGTCCACCTATGTTACGTCCCCAGTGCTGGGATTAAAGGTATGTGCTACCGTACTTGGCCTGTGCTGTTCATGTTTCATTGTCCACTGGATACAGCCTGCAGTCATCAAGGGAAAGTGAGACTCAAATGAAGAATTAGGTCGGATTTTTCCATTTCAGAGTCTGAGAGGTATCATCTTTGTTGATGATTGATGGAAGGGCAGGGCATAGCCCATTATGGGCCATACCATGCCTAAGCTGGTACAAGAAAGAGAGCAGTGAGTGAGCCAGCAAGCAGCCTTTTCCTATGTTGTGCCCTTCAGTTTCTGCTTGAGTTCCTGCCCTGACTTTCCTCAGTGATGAACTGTGTCCTGGAATATAAGCCCAATAATCTCTTCCCCTCTCTAAGTTGGTTTTGGACAGAGTGTTTTTATCACAGCAACAGAAAAGCAAACTAGAGCATCCTTGAACTCTTGATTCTCTTGCATCAACCAGCAAACACTACACATCACTCAGCCCATCACACTTAGCTTTGTCTTTATATTTATGTTTTTATTTTGTTTGTGCCCATGTGTGTGTGGAGATCAGAGGACAACTGTGAGAGCTGGTTTTCTCTTCTACCCATTTAGGCCTAGGGATTGAGCTCAGATTATCAGGCCTGATGGCAAACACTCTTACCCACTGAGCCATCTTGCAGGCACTGATTATTTTAAGATAAGGTCTCAAACTGTAGACCAAGCTGGCCTGGAACACTCAGCATTCCTCCTTTTGAATGCTAGGATTAGTTATGAATTGCTAGGCCCAGCTCACTGTCATAGTCTCCTCCCCACCCTCTTCATTTTTCAAAACAGGGTCTCACTTGTACCCTACTATGACCTTGAACTTTGCTCATTTTACTCCCATCTCCCAAGTGCTGAGGCTACAGGCAAACGCTAACATGCCTGGCTTATGGAATCCAGGGCTTCATGAATGCCAAGCAAGCACTGTACCACCTAACCTGAGACCCCATCTTCACTATCTATTTCTTCATGAACATTGTTACTTTATGCATATTATGTGCAAGAACAATGATAGTCACACCATTTTACAAATACGGGTTTTACAAACATTATGTATGACTTTTTTTTTTTTTTTTGGTAATACTTTTCCTTTCAATGTTTTCTTAGTTCAGAGAGTGTCTGTCTCCAAGGAGATACTATTGGAACAATCTTTTTTTGTTTTGTTTTTTTGTTTTTGGTAACAGGGGAGAGCTTTAACACAGTCCCCCATTATTATAAATAATGCAGTTGAGTTTTCTGAATTTGGGAAAACCACAGAATTCAGCAAATCTCCAGTCAAATGGATGAATATCACTCAGGAAAACCAACTTGAGATCATGATATTTCCCCAACTAGGTAAAATGACAACTTAAAAAAAATATATATATACACACAGACATATATTATTCTATATATGTGTGTATATATATTATATACATATATTACGTACATATATTATATACATATATATGTGTATTAATATATTAATATATTAATACACATATTAAACAACATTTTTAAACAGTTATTTATGTGTGAAGAAGCACATGCATGGTGTGTGTGAAGGACAGAAGACAACTTGGGGAAGTTGGGAGTTTGTTCTTTGGAAAGAACTCAAGTCATCAGGCTTAAAGGCAAACATCCTCACCTACTGAGCCATCTGAACCATCTGAGCCATCTTGCTGGCCCATGGGCAACTATTTTGATTTCCTCTCTCTTTCCAAGGGTATATTTTTATTATGTATGTGTATACACGTGCTCCTGCCGGCCAACAGCGTCAGATTCCCTTGCAGCTGAGTTATAGGCAGTTGCAAGCTACCTGACATGGGTGCTGGGAATTGAGCTCAGGTCCTCTGGAAGAGCAGTATGTGTTCTTAATCACTGAGCCATCGCTCCAGCCCCATTTCTCTCTCTTTAAAACAAACACACAAACACACAGACCCACCAGGGGCTGGAAAGATGGTTCAGCAGTTAGTGATACTTGTTGATCTTGTAGAGTACTTGGCTGAGTTCCTGGCACCTACAGGGCTGCTCATAACTGTCTCTAACTCCAGTTCCCGGGATCCCATGCCACTTTTTGGCCTCCAAGAGCACCAGGCATTCAAGTGATACACAGATATACCTAGGCAAAACACCAAAACATTAAATAAAACTTAAAATCTTTTCCTCTTTCTTCCTTCTTTCTCTAAATTTTGACAGTCTCATATAGCACAGGCCTCCAATTTGTTAGGTAGTTTAGGATAACCTTGAACTTCTTATGTCTTGTCTCTAACTCCAAAGTGCTGGATTGTAGGTGTGTGTGACCATGCTCAGTTTTTGATCCTTAAATTCATCTAGATCCACTTGGCTCTGCCTCCATATGTGTAATTAATGGACCACCCATGCCTGGATTTTGCTTTTATTTTTGAACAATTTTCCCAGGCTCACCTCATAATCCCTGTGTAGACTAGGCTGTCCTAGAAATCAAAACTCTTCTGCTTCAGCCTCATGAGAGCTGGAATTACAGGTGTGTGACGTCATGCTTTAGGAGAGTCTACTAGAAACAGGCTTCTGAAAGTTTGTGTCACCAAGTATACAGCCCCTTGAATGCTACTCCCTGAGGCCATGATGAATTGTTTACATGTCATCAGGTTTGGTCCCAAGTCCCTTTACCCACTGAGCCATCTCCCTATCCTTAGACCCCCGCTTCTTAAAATGTGGATTTTGACCCCCCCCCCACATGGATCATGTAACTGAAGGTAGCAAGAGTAAATGGTTTCTGAGCTGCAACAACCAAAACCAAAGGGCAGAGGGCTTAGACGTCAGGAGCGCTGATTACTTTTCTGGAGGAACTTCATTTCCCAGCCATCCACACGACAGCTCACAACCTTTCCAGGGGATCCTCTTCTGACCTTCTCGGGCACCCACAGGGTGTACACACAAACATTTAGGCAAAACATGCATACACAAGAAACATTTATTAAATGTTAAATATGAACCAAGATTAATTCTCTCTGTTCTCATTTTAAAAAAAAATGGTCAGGAGTGATGGCACATGCCTTTAATCCTAGCACTCAGGTGGCAGAGGCAGGAGGATCTCTGAGTTTGAGGCCAGCTAGGTCTAAGCAGAGAGACCCTGTCTCAAAAAACAAAAGCAAACAGACAAACATCAAAGATTTGGGGCTAGAGAGATGGCTCAGCAGTTGAGAACACTGGCTGCTCGTCAAGAAAACGTGGGTTCAATTTTCAGTACTCACAACTCCAGTCCCACAGGATCTGACACCCTCTTTTGGTTTATGCAGGCAAAACTCCCATACTATCTATCTATCTATCTATCTATCTATCTATCTATCTATCTATCTATCTAT
>NW_026592118.1:12135031-12146344 GCF_907164565.1 Psammomys obesus
TATCTATCTATCTATCTATCTATCTATCTATCTATCTATCTATCTATTTTGGTTTTTCAAGACAGGGTTTCTCTGTGTAGCCTCAGCTGTCCTGAATTCGCTTTGTAGACCAGGCTGGCCCAGAACTCACAGAGATCTGCCTGCCTCTGCCTCCTAAGTGCTGGAATTTCAGGTGTGCCCAACCACTTGCCTGGCAATTTTTTTTTTTAAATTAAAAAGTATCAACGGGCAGTAAATTCAAGGCATTTCCTTCTAAAATATTTCATCTGTATGTATGCAGCAATGTCTACAAAGTCCCACAGAGGGTGTTGGGTCCCCTGGAGCTGGAGTTACAAGTGGCTGTGAGCGGTCTGATGTGGGTATTGGGAACTGTACTCTGATCCTCTGAAAGAGCAGTGAGTATTCATAACTGCTGAGCCATCCCTCATGCCCCCAGTCATTTCTGACAGCTCCCTGTTTGGCAGGTTCTCTGCAGCCTGGCTTTTGAAGATAGGACATGCATACCTGGAACTGACTACCCATGCCATCATGCAAAACCACAGCATTGGAAGTTCACCGAAACACCTCAGACTGGAGGTAATCATATGTTATAAACTGCAGTATTTTCACTGTACAAAGTTTTCTGTCCTTGTGGAAAAAAAAAATGATTTACAGAAAAAAAAGATGTCTAACCTGTTTTCCTACCTTCATTCCCCAGCATGTATCAGCTTGTATATCACTGTATTGTACTATGTTAGAATATTTGACTTTCAAAATTGCAATTTAAGATAGTAGCCTGAGGAGTGGCACAGGTTTTTAATCTGAGCACTGGGAAAGTAGAAGCAAGAGGATTGAGGATCGGGAGTTTAAGGCCATCCTTGGTTATTTATTACATTTGAAGCTTAGGACAATGAAACACTTGTTTTTAAAACCAACCCAAAGAAGTTAAAGGAGGCAGAGGCAGGTGGATCTCTATGAGTTGTAGGCCAGTCTGGTCTATATAGTGAGTTCCAGGCTAGCCAGTTCCAGGCACACACTTTCTTGGGCAAAAAGGGGCTGAGAGTAGACAAGGACCAGGAAGCCTTGCTCTACATCCATCCAGAGCGGGACAGGACCATCCTTATGGAGCCAACAGAGGTGAAAGTGGCAGCAAAAGAATTAAAAGAATTGGTCAGGTGAAAGGGAAAAGTGTCACAGGATGACAAAGAGAAGCCTGTTGGTCCCCAGAAATGGTTCAGCTGCCTGGAACTAAAAGCCATAGACCAAGGGGAGAGGAACATAGAGCTAGCCAAACAGCTGGAAGTCAGAGGGGCTGCTATCTGGGACACCTACCAGTCCAAGGAATCCAGACGCTAACCTAGGGGCTCTGGGCTCTGCCTCTGTCTGAAGAGAACCTAGCTGTTTTCGTAAGATTTACTTTTATTATTCTAAACTCTGTGTTAGCCTGGCAATAGTGGTGCACACTTTTAATCACAGCAGTCAGGAGGTAGAGGCAGGTGGACCTCTGAGTTCAAGGCCAGCCTGGTCATAGAGTGAGTTCCAGGACAGCCAGGGCTACACAGAGAGACCCTGTCTTGGAAAAAAAACAAAACAAATCTCTGTGATAGTGCTTTGTAAGTGATGATTAATATTTACTATTGGTTTATCTTTTATTAATGCTGCTGTTAGTCCTAAACAGCTGTATAACCAAATCACCACACAGAGACTATGATTTATTTAATTAACCTAGAACACAATGCTGGGCAATAGTTATATCTTAAACCTCCAAGCCCTCATAGTTTCCTAACATTCAGATTTCCCACATTATACTTGCTTTTAGTGATATATTAGGTCCAATCCATCTCTCCACGACGTTCCAAGACTCTGCTCCTGCCTCTGTTCTCACAGCCTCTCCTCCCACTGCTTCCTTTGCCTTGCTCAACATTGTGGCTAGTTGCTTTATTTTGTCATATTTACAAAAGTTGAGACAGGTGATGCTTAGAATAAATATCACAATGCAATGTCCGGATTGAAACCAGAGAGTGGGGGAGAGACATCAGCATTTGAATGAATAAGGGTAAAGTGTATACATTCCAAAAGAACATTATACCAACAATAGTGTGTGTGTGTGTGTTTGCATGTAGATATATGCATGTGAGTACAGGTGCCCAGGGAGTCCAAAGGTGTCAGTACCCTGGCCCTTGAGTTACAGAAGTCTGTGATGTGCCTGGTATGGGTCCTGAGAATCAAATTCAGCTTCCCTGGAAGAGCAGCAAGCACCTTTAAACACTTGTTCATTTTTCCAGCCCCCATTTTATAACACACACACACACACACACACACACACACACACACCACATCCACACACAGTTTTGTTACAAAGTTCTCTGCTGTGTGAGGCACAGCATAGGAGAAAGTGATAAGACCAATCTTTGTCTTTGCCTCCCAAGACAGAGTTTCATAAGACAGGCTCCAACAGACTTTTTAAAACTTATGATTTGGTGTGGGAAATCAAACCCAGGGCCTCATGTACTTGAAGCAAGCATTCTACCAACTATCTTATATTCCCAGCTTGTTTTTTGTGTTGTTTTGTTGTAGTTAAATCTGTCTCTACATAGCTCAAGGTAACTGCAGAACTGCCAAATCTGTTTTATTTTGAAGGGGCTGTTTTTCTTCTGAGAAATAGATTGGATATATATTTTTTTTTCATGTCAAAAGATGTGGTCCAGGATGGTAGTGCAGGCCTGTGGACTAAGCACTTAGGAGGTGGAGGTAGGAAGATCAGGAGTTTAAGGCCAGCTGGCTACCTGGAAAGCCTCGATATGTGAGACCTATCTCAAAAACACAAAAAAGACACCCCTGGAGCTTGTGCATTGCTGGTCTGCTAGATACATTTCCTAACTATATACATTGTATGCAAAGATGTGTAAGGGGTCTGTGCAGGGTCTGAACCCAGGGCCTTGATAACCCCAGCCCTTCTAACAACATGCATTTTGATCTAGTAAGGAAGGAGGTGACTGCTTGGTGGTTACATTGGGCTGAACTTTGTGGTTCCAAGAGTCATGTTCTATGGATGTGACTTTTTTTTTTTTAAACAAGACTGTTTATATATACTGTTCACTAAAATGAGGACATAAAAGCTCATTGAGGGTCTTAAGTCCAACAAGGCTGGTTTCCTGAGAAAAGAGGACACAGATACAGAGAAAGAAGATGACGAGAGATAGATGCTCAGGAAAACCCATGTGATGAGGGGAAGGCAGAGACTGGAGAAAGGCTGGAGGCTTTTTTCTTCAGCATCTACTAAAAGGAACCAGGTTTGTCAACATTTAGCATTGGGTGTCTGGCCTCCAGGACAGTGAAGAGGACATATTAGCATTAGTAGTGTCTTAAACTGCTGGGATTGTTTTATTTTGTTGTGGCATCATTTGATGTATCTAACAGCATTCAGTCTTCTGAGTTTCTAAAGGAGATGAAGTTAGGAAAGCAAGAGGGAGAGGGGAGAGAAGAGAATAAGACTTGGTCCAGTCACAGCCATCCTTTGTTTCTCCAGAACTACTGTAGAGTATTTGCTGGCAGTGTTTCCAGGTTGCCTTCTGGTCATAGCTGTCTGCTGGGATGTTTTCCATCCCTCCATCAATCCCACAGATACAGTAAAACTAGGGTTTTATATACAATGGACATAAATATTTTATATTTCTATTTGTATTTTGTTTTATGTTTATTTTCTAATTGCCTGCTGGTCCTTTTCATATTTGTTTGTCTTGGTAGAAAAATGATTTTGTACACAGGATGACACACTATAAATGTAAAACTCACACATAAGGGTGAGCTCTAGCACTCATCTCTTTAAAAAGTTTATGTGAAACTCGATGTGTGTTAACTTCAAAGAACAGAGGAGAAAGACTACCTACTCAAATCATCATGGCCAAATTAATTAAAGCAAGCTTTAATTTAATTCTTGTACAGGGGCTTCCTCCCTCTAAGGCAGGGTTCAAGAGGTCAGCATTGCATGTGAGGAAGACAAGGTTTTTGTTGTTGTTTGTTTCATTTTTCAAGATAGGGTTTCTCTGTATAACAAAGCCCTGTCCGTCCTGGACTTGGCTTTTATAGACTAGGCTGGCTTTGAACTCACAGAGAACAACCTGCCTCTGCCTCTGAGTGCTGGGATTAAAGGTGTGTGCCACCACAGTCATAACCTTTTTAAACAAACAAGGTGGTGATAACTTTTTGAAACAAAGACATGATTGCTCTTTTGTTATTAAAATAAAGAAAATTCTAATTGTTTGATTTTACCAAATCAAATAAAGACACCAGAGCCAGACGCTGGGGTGGAAACCTGCTGGCTCAGAGAGGCAGAGAATGCACCCATCTGACCTTCCTACTCACCCAACCTCCCAGAGGAAAAAGCCTTTCTTACACAGCTCATGTACCAGATGGAAAAAGCCAAAAGCTAAAAGTCCAAAAGCTCAAAGCCCGAAGTTCAAAGCTAAAAGCTTCTTCTTTTCCACACAGTCTTAAATAACCTTTCTCTCAATGGCCCTCCGTTCTGTTAATCCCTGTCAGCTGGTTACTTGCTCTGTCTCTTGACCTAGGGTTAACTTTATTGAATCCTGCGCACAGAAAACTCTTGGTTCAAACGTGTGTGTTAGGGTTGAGTCACACACAACCACCAGTTTACAATAAACAGAAAGTTCTTGGATTAAAGGTGTGTGCTAGGGCTGAGCCACTCCTCAACTAGAAACAGGTTTTTGTAGTTTACAATATCAGGGTTCACAATGGGATTGAATACCTGCAACATTGTTTCATGGAATAGGCAGTGCAGAAGCATTTGTAGTTAAGGTTACAGGTGAAGCACATCCCAATCCTTGAGATTTAATGATAAACAGGAGGGATCTAGTTGGTCTTTACTACACGATGGCTTTAAGCCTACACTGGAGGTATCATGTGGTGGTGCAAACCTTTAATACCAGCTCTGGGAGGTAAAAGCAGGGAGAACTCTGAGTTCTAGGCCAGCCTGGTCTACAGAGCAAGGTCTAGAACAAACAGAGCTCATGATGAATGAGACCCTCTCTCTCTCCCACACACACACACAAATTATGAATTTTAAAATTTTATATGTATAAGTGTTTGACTACTTGTATGTCTGTATACCACAGGTGTGCGTAGTGCCTTCTGAGGTCAAAAGAAGGCATCAGATCTCAAAGACCTTTTAAAGACAGTTGCAAGCCGCCATGTGGAAGCTGGATCAAATCCCCTTGCTCTGCAAGAATAGCCAGTGCTCTTATCCACTGAGCAATGTCTCCAGCCCATCCCACTTCAGAGATGATTGTTCTGCTTATTTTCTTCTGTTTTTTCCCCCTTTAAGTTTTCAAATTCATGGGCCTACATATATACATTACTGACATATCTTATGCCAACTAATACACATAATATATTTTTTCAGTGATGAGAATGAATTTACAGCCTTAGTACATGTTATACAGGGCTTCTACCATTGAACTACATCCCTCACAAAATGCAACTTTAACAGAAAAAGTACCAGCACAAAAAAGATATACTGTTTAAGTTTTTAAACCCAGTTGGAAGTGTAGCTCATCGGTGGACAGTTGCCCATCAAGCACAAAGCCCTTCGTTTGATCCTCAGCACTGACTGCAAAGCAAACAAGGATATACAAACCCAAGGAACTTAAGACTCAGCTTTCACAGAAAAACAGGAGGACAACAGTCATGGTGGACCTGTAGAGAGAGCCTTATGGATGCTTTCATAGTCACTAAAAACAAAACAAAGATTGTACTCTTATCAAAGACGCTCAGGGGCATCTATAGGTCATCAGTTGGAAAGAATGTATCTGAACTTTGAATTTACATGGAGTCACTGGTCTCCTATATTCTTGAGGAATCACCCTTGCATATTGTTTCCTGAGATATTTTCTTTCTTTCTCTCTCTCTCTTTCTTTCGTGTGTGTTGCCAGTAATATACTTTTCCCAGTCTTCCAACACATAAAATATATATTTATTTATTTATTTATGTATGATTAAGAGAGTACTAGCTGGACCATGAAAGAGTACAATATTTAGAATTGTATACATGGTATAGAAATGAAAAGACCATTGTAATGCAGTTCTTTAGAGGTGCTTGCTATAGTTATTTGCTATCTGCTATATTTTAAAAATGCTGCATATTTTACAAAAGCATTTTTAGGATAGTACATTAAGAGAACTGTGAGGTTTTTTTTTTTTTTTTTTTTTTTGAGACAGGGTTTCTTTGTGTAGCCTTGGCTGTCCTGGACTTGATTTGCAGATCAGGCTGGCCTCAAATTCATAGTGATCCACCTGCCTCTGCTTCCTAGAATGCTGGGATCACAGGCACACACCACCATGCCCGGCCAAGGACCTTGAGTTTAAGATCAATTTGTAGTATATAGTGAGAATGTCTCTAAAAAGAAAGTATATTTATTTATTTATTTATTTATTTATTTATTTATTTATTTATTTATTTTGGAGACAGGGTCGCACTCTGTAATCCTGACTGTCTTCAAATTCAGAGATCTTCAGGCCTCTGCCTTGTGAGCATTGGGATTAGAGGTGTGCATTATATACCTGGCCTATTTATTCAGAAGAGCTGTATGGATGTCATTACACCCAGCTTCCCTCTAGTCTTTCTGATGGTTCACTTGGAGGAAACCTTCTGGATTTTTGCCATTCTGGTCCCTGAAAGGTATAATTTGAATGACTGATATGGAAAACCTATATTGTACTAACTAAATTCTTCAAATGCTTTTGAGTCAGTCAGCAGTCACTTTTTGTCACAATAAAAACAAACAAACAAAACAAAAACCAAACAAGCAGGGCATGGTGGTGTGATGCACACTTTTGATCCCAGCACTCTGAGAGGCAGAGGCAGGCAGATCTCTGTGAGTTCAAGGCTAGCCTGGTCTACAAAGTTAGTCCAGGACAGCCAAGGCTATACAGAGAAACCTTGTCTTGGAAAAAAAAAAAAAGTAAAAAACAAAAACAAAAAATCCCAACAACAACAACAAAAATACCTGGAAACAATTATGGGAAGCAGATTTACTCGGGCTCTTGATTTTGGAAGTGTCAGTTCATGGCTGGCTGGCTTCCTTGCTGTGGGCCTTTGGTGAGGAAGAACATTTACAGGGCAGGTGGAATAAAGAGAGGATTGAGAGGGTCAAGTTATACCTTCAAGGGCGCCCCCAGGGACCTACTTTTTCCAGCCAACACGCACATACTAAGTTTCATCACCTCCAATAATGCCATCTAAGTATGGGTCCACCAAGGCACTGGTCCAGTCACTTTCCCAAAGCCCTCACCTCTGAACATTGTACTGGGAGCAATCTCATAGTCAGACCACAGCACCTTTATCAGCGTTCTGGGTTATATTTTATGTTTGCCCGTGGCAGTTTTACGACTGAATCTGCTATTGGCACTCTGAAGATAGCCCCGGATGCATGGTAGGAGGTTCTCTGTAAGTTTGAACCAGGCCTAGTGTACGCAGGAGACACAGGCCATCTGGAGCTACATATTGAGACACTGTCTTAAAACAAAACAAAGCACAAGCAAACAAACAAAAAACCAGACCCTGACTTCCTGTATACTTACAGTAGCTAGAGGAATGCAGATTTAAAGTCAGTACCTCAATTTAATCATCTTTTATCCTCTATCCTCTGGAAGCATTGCTGCTCAGAGCTCTAGTTTTATCCTTCTATGTACTCTACAGTATTCTGTCTGTTATGTTTCCCTGTAACTCTCTGCTAGGAGTGACTTGTGATATACACATATTCTACTAGCAGGAAACCAGGAACTGAAGGACAGCTCAGAAACACCAAGTTCTGGAACTGGACTTGGACTATATGGCAAGACCATGTTTCAAAACAGAACAGCTATAGATCTATGCTGATCTATAGTGTTGTGCAGGTGATAACAGTACGGAATAAATTTGTATTCTACTCTCAGTACTGGAGACTAATATTTTAATCTCCAAGTTTTTCCTTTTCCCCAAAACTAGTATTTGATGCAACACATGTAAAAGGAGAAACTATACACCAGAAACAGTGTAGGACATTTTATGTTTTCAAAAATAAGAACGATGTCCAATTGTGCAAAGCATCCATGTTTTTGGGAATTACGTTTTTGCTATTTTTTTTTTTTTCTGAGACAGAGTTTCTCTGTGTAGTCTTGGCTGTCCTGGAACTCACTTTGTACTCCTGACTGGCCTCAAACTCACAGAGATTGGCCTGCTTCTGCCTCCCAAGGGCTGGGATTAAAGGTGTGCACCATCTCTGCCCGGCTGAATCTTGTCTTTTTAAATTTATTTATTAGTATGTCTGTCTGCCATGTGCATGCCTGCTGATGGGGGCCAGAAGATGGTGACAGATCCCCCAGAACTGAAGTTACAGACAGTTCTGAGACTCCATGTGGGCTGGATTGAGCCTGGCTCCTTTGGAAGAGCAGCAAATGCTCTTAACCATCGAACCAGCTACCCACCCCTACCTTTTATCTTTTAAAGATGTATTTTTATGTGTATGTATGTGTGTGTCTGTGCACATGAGTGTAGGTGCCCACAGAGGCCAAAAGTTTTAAATTCCTTCAGAACTGGAGTTACAGGCAGTTGTGAACTGCCTTCTCTGGGTGCTGGGAGTGGAACCCAAATCTTCTGCATAAGTAATATGCAGAAGGATCTTAACTGCTGGTCTATATCTCCAGTCTCTGTATCATTCTTATTTTTGAGATAGGGTCTTATATGTTTCCTAAGCTGGCTTCCTCTCTACTATTTAGTCCCAAATATCTCTGAACAATTGATCCTCCTGCTTCTTCCTTCCAAGTCTAGGTTATAAGTTTGTACCATCCAGTCTATTTGTTTCTGAGCTATATTTTATATTTTTTTTATTAATTTTACGTTCTATTATCAACTTGCTCTTTTGCTTTAATTTATGAATTACATTAACATCTCATACTATATATCTGAAGCCAAGTACTGCAAATTTCATTATTTACAACCCTAAAATTTACTTAGTTTACATTTCCATTTTTTTTTAAAAGGCAGAGTCTCACTACATAGTTTTGACTGTCTTTTGCAGACCATACTGTCCTTGAACTCACATAGATCCACCTGCCTCTGCCATCCTGGTACTGGGATTAAAGGCTTGTGCCACTACACTTGGCTTCATGTCCATTCCTCTACTTTAACAATAGCAACACTAATGTAGTGTTTTAATTCTTTTAGATGAATACTATTCTTTTTCTAGTATAAAAAATAAACAGCTTACTTGAAAAGTTTATATTTAAAAGCCAGGTCAAGGTGCTGGAGAGATGGCTTAGCAGTTAAGAGCACTTGCTGTTCTTGCAGAGAGGGCTGGAGTTGATTTTCGGCACCCACCTGGCAGCTCACAGTTGCCTGTAACTCCAGTTGTAGAGGGTCGGACACCCTTTGGCCTCCACAGGGATCTGCACATACATGGTGCACACAAACTCATGCAGACACAAATACATATACATAAATAAAAATATCTTTAAAACAGATTCTGGTATAGGGATAAAACTCAGTGGTGGAATACTTGCTTAGTGTGTGGAAATCCCTGGGTTCAATATATATTAGCACAATAAAATTTAAAAAAAATGTTTATGAAGTCCAATTACCAAAAGGTATTTATGTAAAGAGAAATGTGTGGAAAGAAAAAGGGGTGTCTCATATATTTTTATTTAATAATTACATGACACAGTACATTGTATTTCTCTCCTTTTAATTTGTGGCTTACCTTATCACGCCAGCTTTCTTCCTTTCTCCACATTTCCTTTGACTGTGCATATAGCTAAGCTCAAAAGGCCTGCAGGGATTAAACCATGAAGAAATTCAAATGACTCAACGACTCAATTTCTTATTTCAGCCATTAGGGAAAAAAAAAAAAAAAACACCTCAAAATAAAACACGCTTACAGCTGGAATCTGCTCTGAAACCAGCCGAAGTTTGACCGGATGCGAAGCCCAGTTCAATGTTAATAACCTGGCTACTGGGCGGCGGGAGAGGTGACGGGCCACCTCTGGAACAAGTGTATTCTTTTCGCCGAGCAGTGAAACTGTGGTCGAGAACGGAAAGAAGTGATCACAGAGAGAGAGCGCTGGGACTCCAGGTTGCGGGCAGGGCTCGGCGGCTGACGGTCTAGCCTAAGCGTCCACAACGCTGCACAGTTCTGTTTTCCCATGTATGCTATCACCCACTCCCGCACGTCAACCCACAGCGCAAAGGCGGCGCGGAGCAGCCCGGCATCGCCCCGTTTTTAAGGCATATATATATATATATTTTAAAATGGGAGGCAGCTTGGCAGCGTTTCCATCTTTATCTCCTGAGCACACACAACGTCCACGCGGATACGTTTCTGTCCGTGGAGAGACGTTTTATTCCTCCGAACCTGCCCGCCTGGCTTTTTGTCAAGCAGCCTCCGGGGCTCGCAGCGTTTAAAACGTGACGTCGAGCCGAGAAACTGCAGCTGGAGCCAGGAGCGAGCGCCGTCCCGCGCCGGCCCAGCCGCGCCGGGGAAGCCTGCGTGGGGCTGCGCGAGGCCCGGGGCGGCCCACGCCCGCAGGGGGTGGCGGACGCACGTGCGCGCCCCGCACGCGGGTGCACGCTCCGGAGTGTTTACACCGCTCCCCGCCCCGGCCGGGCCCGACCCCGATCCCGGACACCGGCTCCGCAGCTTAGCGCCCGCCGGGGCCCGAGTGGCAGCCGCCGCCGCCGCCGCCGCCGCGTCAGGGCGGGCGGGGGAGGGGCGGTGAGGTCAGCGGCGGCGGCCGGGCCGCGGGCGGCGCATGCGCGGAGCCGGCCCCGTGAGTGGCAGGCGCGCGCGGGGGGCGGGGGCGGGAGGCGCCTGTGTGTGGGCGAGCCGGCGGCGAGTTTGAGAGGTCTGTGGTGCGGGTCGCCCCGGGGGACCCGGGCGCGGGCCTCGCGCGGCGGCCGCGGGCCTGCGCGTGTGTTGTTTGCGTGGTGAACGCACAGCCGCAAAACTTCCTCCTCCGCTGCCCCGGGGAGGGAACGCGGGCGTGAGGGGAAGCCGGCGTGAGGGAGCCGAGCCCGCTGGAGCCGAGAGCTAGGGCGAGGGAGCGATCCCGAGCGAGCGAGGACCGGGCGTGGGGGAGCGAGCCAGCGCTAGGGACCGGCGGGACCGGCCGCGCGCGGGGGCAGCGCGCGAGGGAGCGATCGCCAGCGCGCGGCCGAGGGGCCGGCGCTCGCGCTAGCCCGGAACCCACCACAACAACTGGAGCAGCTGTCAAAACTTCGCCGCGGCGTGGGCCTGACGGGCTGACGGCGCGGGGGAGGGGTGGCCGGCCCCGCCCCGCCCC
>NW_026592118.1:12146744-12182082 GCF_907164565.1 Psammomys obesus
GTGAGTGCGTGTCCTGCTAGCTCCATGTTGCCGCCTCTCCCGGTACCTGCTGCTGCTGCTGCTGCTGCTCCCGGGGCTGCGGGAAATGCGAGAGGCTGAGCCGGGGAGGAGCAACTCGAGCAGCAGCAGCGGCGGCGGCTGCGGCCGCTGCGGCGGGAGGAGCCCCCCAGGAGGAGGACCGGGATCCATGTGTCTTTCCTGGTGACTAGGATGTCGTCGGAGGAGGACCGGAGCGCGGAGCAGCAGCAGCCGCCGCCAGCACCCCCCGAGGAGCCCGGAGCCCCGGCCCCGAGCCCCGCAGCCGCAGACAAAAGACCTCGGGGCCGGCCTCGCAAAGATGGCGCTTCCCCTTTCCAGAGAGCCAGAAAGAAGTAAGTTGAGCGCGAGGGAGCCAGGCGGGCGGCCAGCGGCGGCGCGGCCCGGAGCTGTCAGGCCCCCGGCCCGGTGGGGGCGGGGCGGCCCAGGCGCGGCCCGGTTCGGCGGCGCCCGCGCAGGTCCCGCCGACCCGCGTCGCGCACTTTACTTTGGAGTTCGGCCTCGCTTCTGGGAGAACCGCCCGGCGGCTTCCCCAGGGCCTAGCCCGGCGTCCGCACACGCCCCGCCGAGCACGCCCAGCTCGCTGCCCGGCCCGGCCGCTCGGAGCCACAAAGCTGCGGGCGCCAGGGACCGAGCTGTCAAACGCCGCGGCCGGGTGGTCCCGGTGCGACGGCCGGCGCTCTTTGTCATCTCGCGGCTCCTTTAACTTTTCTTGCTCCCGGAGCGGTGCTTTTTACTCCTTAATGATACATTAGGAAGCCATTCGAGCCTGTCCTCCCCATCCCCCACCGCCCCGAACCGCACCGCCCGGCTCCGCAGCCGGCGCTCGGGATCGCACGGGCCCAGGTGTGAGCGAGCCGGAGTTTCGGGGACGCGGCCGGGTTCCTAGGCGGCGGTGACGGCCCAGAGCACTTTGTTTCGGGGAGACAGCTTTAAAGGTCGCTCGACTCGTAACTTCAACTCCAGCAGGGCAGGGAATGGCTTTCGATTGTTTTTGAGCGTACGTGAGGACTGTGCCCTGTGGATGAACTAGCCAAGAAGTGTTGTCTTTACCAAGCGGCAACTTGGCTTGGAAATGAAGGAACCCGGTTTAGTGCCAGTGAGTGAGTGAGTTGCTCAGCTATTGTGGTTCTTCGGGGTGCTGCGAAAGATTGGTGACCCGTTTTTCAAAGTTGCAGAATGGCGTGTGTTGCTTACTCATTTCATTGTATGATATTCTCATTGAACTGTTGGCGGTGGAAGGGTGCGCTGGGACTTGCAGGAAGAAGCCAGCACATTTATGGCTAGTCTATTTCTTCGGTTTACGTGCATTCGTTTGTTGTGTCTGGTGATATCAAGCAGCCTGGGCTTCGGGAACCCACTAAGCTCTTGTCCCAGTGTACCTTTTTTTTTTTCCTTTCTGGGTTTGCTATCCTTTTACAACTACATGTTCCAGGGCCTTCAGTCGCCTCCATGTTTTATTGCCTGCCAGCGTTTGCCTAGATGTGAGTGAGAAGTCTTGAGAGAAGCACTGTATAGAGGATGTATACATTATTACATTAGGTTCTTTGTGATACAAAGTTAAGAGTTTATTTTGTCTGTTACATTGTAAGGTGATGTCCTGCATAAAATACCATTATGACTGCCTTGGCTGAAATTTGGAGAAGGTATGTGGAGTTTTAAGTAACTTTGGACTTGGTCAGTTTAATAACAAATACTGTTACAAAAAGCAACATGGAATTAAGCTATAGCTGAGTTTTGCTTTAGTTCCTTCCCATTTTCTCTGTTTGAAAAACATCTACACCTCATAAGAGGGTTCATGATAAAGCACTCCTTTAATCCTAGCACCCCGCAGGCAGAGGCAGGTGGAGTTCAAGGCCAATTGGTCTACTGAGGTAGTTCCAGGAGTGTGGGCCTCTCAGACAAACCTTGTCTTGAAAAAAAACAAAACATAGACCCCCCCCCCAAAAAAAAAAACCAAAATAACATTTACATATCTTACGATACATTAATTTGAGATAAGTATATGTTATATATATTTGCATTTAAATTTTTCCTTTTAGAGTAGCCATACAAGTGCTCATTTTGGCAGTGCCAGGGCCACGACAGCCAAATGCCCAGGCACACACTCACTGTGCTTTCTTGTTGACATGAGTTAAGTTGTGTTAGTGAGACTCCTCTGAACTGGAAGAAAGGTTGACTTAAGTTACTGCAATTTTATTACTTTAATTCTTAGCACTATTATTAATGAAGAGAAAATGGCCTTTTGAGAAATTAAACATTTTTCTCAAGAATGACAGTATAGGCTAACAAAACCTTAGGAAATGTTTAGGCCAATTCAGTCTTAAACTTTTTTTTTTTTTAGATTTGAAAAGCAATACAGAATTCTTTACAGGGAAGTAAAATGTAGTGGTAACTGGCTTCCAGCTTTAAAATTCTTTAAAATTAGGTATCTTTTGAAGGGAGTAGAATCTTTTAATTGATTTTGAAATACGTAAATGGAAACTGCTGAGTGAAATGGAAGGCAAAGAGGTTTTTGATTGTGTGTCTCTGCACCATATTAGAATCCATGCGGGAAAGACCCTGTAGTTAGTGAAGACCCTGAAAGTGAAACTGATGTGTAACAAATGTGAGTTAGGTTTGTAGTAAATGAATAATGTGGAATTGCAGACGCTGCACTAGAGAAGTGAGGTTTGGGACAGGGTCTCTTTATGTAGCCCTGGCTAGCCTGGCACTTGATTGGTCTTCAGCTCACAGAGACCTGCCTGCCTCTGCCTCCCAGGCCTTGGAATAAAAGACATGCCTCCCCACTCCCCTTGGAAGTTAAGGAGTTTTGTGAGTTGTAATAGATATACAAGTGTTGATTACTGACTTAGGGTCGGATAGAAAAAAGGCCTTACGACACTAGTTTGATTATAACACAAAGAAGATTTTTGCATTTGTCTTTGGATTGAAAAAGGTAACCGTGCGCTGCAAATTATGGTGTTTGAATTTTTAACAGTTAAGTAAATGTATCAAGTATTTTGTAGTTTTGGCTAGCTGAAGTTTTGTCACATTTAAAAGGCACAGGCCATATAGTTAATGGATTTTACATTAACTCTAATTATATTAAAATTATGTTAACTACCTAAAAGCAAGTATTTTGAACTGAAGGTGTTACTCTTTTGAGGCAGAATTTTGAAAGTAGGTATGTACACAGGAGTTTCCTGTTGTACAAATGTCAAGTGTAACTCACAGTGAAATTTACATTTGTCTGGAAGTTTTCCTAAATTGTGAAGATTATTTAGTTGTCCTTTATTTGAGATACTATTACCCCCTGGTAAACCAGAATACATCAGAATTCTAATTCTGTTAATGTTAACAGAATTTTCTTTTCTTTCTTTCTTTCTTTTTTTTTTTTTTTAAGACAGGTTTCACTGTGGGCCTGCAACCCCTATGTAGACCAGGCTGGCTTTGGATCTTGCAGACCTGCCTGCCTTTGTCTCTTGAGTGCTGGGATTAAATGCTGTTAACTACCACACCTGGTTTTAGTGGGAAGCCCATTAAGTATTCTACCATATTTGTTAGGTCATCAAAGTTGATGCCAGGGATGGTAAGTGGTGAATGGGAAATGTTGAAGCAGCAGGTGGCAGGGACAGGATTTCTGAGGTACTGCCTTCGACTCTCTTACTGAGTGGGATCTGTGCCCTGAATCACTTTCAGACCACATTTACTGTTATTGGAGAGACAGCTTGAGTGTTACTGTTATAGACAAACCAGAAGCAATGGGTGGTGTCTTAGAAGGTTGTCTTGTAGTGCAGCAGGTAACGGTTGTTACTTTGTATTTGTAAGACTCTTTCTCTAACAGAATTTCTCATACCTGACAACTTCAAATAAGCGATAGACGATAGAGACTGTTCTTTACTACTGTATGTACAGTTTAATGAAAAGTCTCCCCCGTAATATTCACATTTTTTGAGATAATGCAAGTATGTAATATTTATGATAGCAATTATTTGTTTTTCTTTTCCTTCCTTTCCAGCAATTCCTTTTCCCCCCCTTCCTTTTCCTCCCTCCCTCTCTTACCTTCTTTTTTTTTTTAAGATAAGGTTTATTATGTGTCCCGGGCTGACCTTGAGGAATGTACCTTGAGCTGGCCTAGGATTTCAGTATTCTTTCCCCCGCCTCCCACCGGAGGAATTGTATGTAGGTATGCATAGCCATGCTGATAAAACAGTAATTGTTAATTGTTATTACTTTTAAACCAGCAGATATATGGGGATTTTATGTATGCCTGTCTGTCTACCTGCTTAACTATCTCTACTAATCTCTGGTCCACAGGAGGTACCAAAATGTTTACATTTAATTGAAAACTGGATTTAGCACTGTCGGCCTCTCTTTCCTGTTGGAGAGAGTGTTCTCTAACTTGGCTGCACTGTAGTTTACTGTTGGCTTATTCCTAGGATTTTGTAATATTTAAGAATATGGTGTGTTTAGTCTTATAATTTTACATTGCTTGTTAATATATCACGTTGATAAACAGATTTCCATGCAAATTTAAAAGTATCCGAGTAGTTTAATTTCTCATTCTTAAATGATTACATTTTCCTGTTACCCACTTAATTCTATGATGCAAGATTTGTAGTCAGCTTGCAGAGTTAAAAATTGATTACAAGACTATATATAAGACTCCTTGCCTTACCTGCTTTCTGTTTTGCAAAACTACAGGTTATTCTCTGGGCCACAGGTTTCTCTGATCAGATAGTGGCTGTTCAGTTTTTATATCCTTTTAAGTCAATATGAGCTTATCACTAAGGAGCTTTCATGGAACTTCATTGCCCTTCCAAAATAAATATGGTCAGTTTTTAGGTATAAGGAGCACTAGATTGTGCTGAAGAGATGGCTCTGTGGTTAGGTGTACTTGCTGCTATTCCAGAGTATGGGGGTTTGGTTCGCATACCCATGTTAGGGAGTTTATAAGGTGCACATACCTATATTTGGGCAAATACTCATACATATAATATCTTTAACTAGCTGTGGTGGTACACACCTTGGATCCTAGCACTTGGGAGACAGTGGTTGGTGGATCTCTGGATTCTAGACCAGCATGGTCTACATAACAAAGTTCCAAGCTAACCAGAGCTATACAGTCTTAAAACAAACAGACATCCTATAAAGAACACAGAGTACCAGAAGTTCTCAATGCCTGCTTTCCTGGTGGGGAGATGTGTGCTGCCCTTGATAGATAGAGTTTAGGTTTTTGTTTGTCATCTCTGATGCTCTTAGGCAACAAAACTGATGCCATAGAGTAAACTTTCTAATAGGTATATTTTTACATTTATTTATATGTGTGTGCACACACGTGTACGCATATGGACTTAGGTCTTCCACGAGCATAATGGCAGACAACTTGTGGGAGTAGGTAAGTTCTGTCCTACCCTGTGGATTCCAGGTTACATGGCAGGTGTGTTTAGCTACCAAGTCATCTCGCTGGCCCCTAAATATTTTTCTGTGTTGTTTTTAGCAAGCTGATTAATTCTTTCCTTCTCTTACAATATTTTCTTTATCATGTTTATACCCAGTAACTATTTTCAGAACTTCTTGGCAAGATAAGTTGTAAAGTTATCAAGTAAAATGGACATGATTTTTCTTTTATGATTGCCTTCCATATCAGTGTGTGTTGCTAGTGGTTATGAAGTATTTAGTAGGAAAACCAATCTTGAATTTGGAATCTGAATTCTTTGTGTGGGCGTGTGCATGCCTGTTTTGAGACAGGATTTCTCTGTGTAGCTCTGGCTATCCTGGAAGGCCTTGAACTCAGAGATTTGCCTGCTTCTGCTTAAGAAAGGTATCAAAGGTGTGTGACACCACCTTCTGACAAACCTGAAGTTCCTTTTTTAAAGATTTAAAAAAAAAATTTACTTTAAATTAATTAATCTTTTGAGCCAGGGTTTCACTGTGTAGTCCTGGGTGGCCTGAAACTCACTGTGTAGACCAGGCTGGGCTTGAACTCATTGAGGTATGTTTGCTTCTGCCTTCTGAGCACTTGGATTAAAGGCGTGTACTACCGCTCTAGTCTTACTTTTATTTTGTATTTGTGTGTGTGAGCACCTACATGTACGTATGTGCACTGTGTGAGTGCCTGGCGCATGCAGAGACCAGAAGGCTGTGCTGGATTCCCTGGATCTAGACCTGGAGGCGGTCGGTTGTGAACTGCCATTGTGAGTGTGGGGATCAAACTTGGGTCCTCTGCAAGAGAAGTAGGTTCTCTCAGTAGGAGCCGTCTCTGCAGCCTGAAACTGGAAGTTTTAATCTCTTGCAGATTGTGAGAGATTTAAGAGCATAACTTCAGAGAAACAAGAATGACACAGCTCTTTTTCTGCTTTAATATATTAGAAAGGCCTCAAGTAAAAGATATTTTGCTTTACTTCTGCTGCTGCTGCTGCTATAGATAGGTAGCAGGAGCTATATAAAATGCACAGTTTGAGACGACATAAACTTTCTGTTTACTTTAAAAACACTGTGGATTTATTTATTTTATGTGGATGAGTGCTTTGATTGCATGTATGTTTACACCACATGCATGCTTGTGTCTGAGGCAGTCAGTAGAAGGAATCAGGTCCCCTGGAACTGGAGTTAATAGGTTGTTCTGAGGCACCATATGGATGCTGGCAACCAAACTTTGGTCCTCTGCAGAGCAACAAGTGTTCTTAACTGTTGAGCCAACTCTCCAGCCCCTCTGTTTACTTTTTAAAATAACCTTGTGGGTTAACATTAGATGAATTAATTTGTCTTTATATATATATGTGTGGGTGTGGGAACATAAACACACATACAAGAGGTTGGTGCACAACTTGTAGAAATCGATCGGTTTTCTCCTTCCACCATATGGGATTTGAGCTCAAATTCAGATAGCCAGGCTTGAGGCAGGCACCTTTGAGCCATCTTGCTGACCCTCTGCTCACTTTTTTATTTTTTTAAGACAGGATTTTACTGTATCAGTTTTTCACTTGGAATTTGATATGTAGACCAGGCTGGCCGTGAAGTTATGCCTCCTGGGTACCTCTGCCTCCCAACTTTTACAGGCATGTTCTACCACATCTAGCTGTGGTGACATTTTACCTTTTTTTTTTTTTTTGGCACATGTAACTCACTTACAGAACATGTTGAATATCATGAACAGTTAACTGCAAGAGAAGAGCCACCAGCCAAATGGAGTCCTGGAGTCCTGGAATGTTTACAGGAAGTAGTATTTGAATTAAACCCTGAAGGGTTGGTAAGGGTTAGCCAAGTAGAGTGATGAGAAAGTGAGACTGTGTTTGGGAGAGCAGAGGGGATACAGTTATTTCTGAGGGAAGTTTCTGAGTATTTTCCTGGAGAATGAAGGCAGAGGCTCAGTACAGGGAGGAGGATCAAGGTGAGTGGTTCTTGCACTAATGAATTTAAGCTTTATCCTATAGTCAGGGCTATCAACTTTTAGGCATTTTAAATGTGTTGCAGACTCAGTCAGATCCTGAATGATAGATAGTCTTTTAAGGCCTTGGAGAAAAAGTGGTGAGCAAAAAACAGTTCTTTTTTGTTTGTTCTTACTGTTGTTTAAATCATGTTGTTTTGAGATGATCTCCTAGAGCAGGGGCTTGGTCCTGAGCTCCTTCTACTCCTTAGTCTTATTTTACAGCCCAGGC
The DNA here is from genome assembly GCF_907164565.1 of Psammomys obesus. Taxonomy (NCBI): domain Eukaryota; kingdom Metazoa; phylum Chordata; class Mammalia; order Rodentia; family Muridae; genus Psammomys; species Psammomys obesus. The sequence goes on from NW_026592118.1 coordinate 12,154,424, forward strand.
TGGCCTGTAGACCAGGCTATCCTGGAACTCAGGAACCCCCCTGGGTTTAAAGGTGTGTGCCACCACACCTGGCTGCTCATGTCTTTTTTCTGTTGTCTGCTTAGTAGCCTCTCCAGTAGCCTCACCACCACACCCGGCTCTACCTGTAGTTAAGAAAAACCACCATGATAAAAAGTATGAAGAGACACATTACCTACAGGCGGAGATAATGTGCTATTGTTGCAGTGTCATAGCAAAAGCAAAGGGCAGATTCCTGGAGATGTGGTAGAGAAGAGAGAGTCTTAGCATTCATTGCAGAGGAGTATGAAAGTTTAAGGTATAGATAGCTAGAGGATAGAAATGCTCAAGAAGTATCTAGGGATGTAGGGATAGCTCAGGATAGGCAATTAAGGATGTGATTTACCTGAACCTGCTTACAAGCCGCGGTCTGCTCTGCAGTTCCCCCTCTTCTGTTCGGCATGTACAAAGGGCCTCACACATTCTAGCAAGTCCTTAACCTCTTGAACTACACCTCTGATCTCCTCTGTGAAGTTTTGAGATAGGGTTTCTCTGTGTAACCCTAGCTGTCCTGGAACTGTACAACAGGCTGGCCTCAGACTTACAGAGATCCACCTGCCTCTGCCTCCTGAATACACCACTGCTGCCTGGCAACAATGTGTAGCCTAGGCTGGCCTATAACTCAGGCCTCTGCATCCGTCAGCAAATCCTACTGGTGTGCACCACAACTGGCAAGTGCAGCTTTTTATCAAGACAGATAAATCTGTGGGAACCAATGTAGGAGGCTGCTTGCTGCATTGTTGGCTTGGGGAAAACCTCAGGAGTTGTAAAGGTATAAGTTTAATGGTGACCCTGTCTTATAAAAAGCACACAAGCTTAAACTTGTGTTGATTTTATATATAGAAAAAGATTTGGAAGGGTATTTATACTTTGTGATGTACTTTCTGAATTAAAAAAAAATAGTTAATTTCAGTATATCACCCTGGATGGCCTTGAATTTACAATTTTTGCCTCTCTAACTCTGGGATTAGGGTGCCTGGCAAAGGTTAATAACTTAAAATGTTATTTTACTAGTGAGAAATAGAAATTCTGGGGGAAAATCAGTAATTTTTTAAAAATTTAGTTTATTCTTTATGTGTATGATATACTTGTATGAGTGTTGAGGCAATGTCTATTCTCTACCTTTGAAGCAAGGACGTACTGTCTCTGGCTGGCCTGGAACTAACTCATTGAAATCTAACTACCTGCATCTGCTTTCCAAGTGCTGAGATTAAAGGCATGTGCCACCAGGTCAGGCTCAGAGCAGGGTTTTTACTGAATGTTTTTCATTATAAAGAACAGTAACTCCCTAGGAAAGCTCTGAACTTAGTAATGTTATGACAAAATGATTTAAAATTTTTTTATTACCCAAACTTATAAATGTCAGTATTGTGGAATTTTTTTAATGTAACTCTGGTCAGGGTTTTAATAAACTTTTCTAAATGAGACTTACTAGGTAGTACTAAAATGATTTCTTGTACTAAGGATATAGATCAGTAATAGAAATATCTTGCATGTTAGGTTCTACAAAAGGTAATTATTTTAAGTTTACTTTTTGGAGAGTTTGATCCTGTATACACTGTATTTTGATTTTTAGTTCTTTTTTTTTTTTGAGAGAGAGAGAGGGTCTCACTGTGTAACTCTGAAACGAGACTAGGCTAGCTTTGAGCCTCTGCCTCTAGAGTTCTAGGATTGAAGGCCTCTACCATCATGCCAGTCACATCTTTAAAAAAGCTTTGTTAATTTATTCTTAATTTATAATTAAGAAATTAGTTTATTAGTATGTATATATTTGTGTATACACACACACACACACACACACACACACATATATATATATATATACATGTCTGATGTATGTGCAACCATGCTTATGTGGGCAGCCGTGGTTATACATGTGGAGGGCAGAGGACAACTTTGTGGAGCTGTTTTTTTTTTTTTTTTTCCTCTACCTTTATATGGGTTCTGGGAACTGAACTCAGGCCTGAGATGTAAATGCTTTTACATGCTGAGCTCCATTTCCATAGTTCATATTTGGTAATGTTTGCTTTCTAAGTTTAACTGTAACCTATTACATTAGAAGCAAAAAAGTTGTCATTGTAGTCCATATGGTTTTGTTCTTAGTCCCACCCTTTAGTAGAGCCTGGCAAAAAATAAGGGAGAACAAAACTTCCCCTATTTTTTTTTCTTCTTTCTTATGGAAACAGGGTTTCTCTGTGTGGCCTTGGTGGTCCTGGATTCACTTTGTATACCAGGCTGGCCTGGAATTTACAGAGATCCACCTGCCTCTGTCTCCCATTTCTGTTTGTTTTTGAGACAGGGTTTCTCTGGATAGCTCTGGCTGTCGTAGAACTTGCTCTGTAGACCAGGCTGGCCTCAAGCTGAGAGATTTGCCTGATTCTTTTTCTTTAGTGCCAGTATTAAAGGCATGTACCACCAACATGATAGGCTAAGTGAGATTTTTAAGAATATTTAATCTCAGCCACATGTAGTGGCATACACCTTGAATCCCAGCACTCTGGAGGCAGAGGTAGACAGATTTCTGTGAGCTTGAAGCCAGTCTGGTATACAAAGTGAGTTCTAGGACAGTCAAGGCTCTTATACAAACAAACAAACAAAAAAGATTTAATCAGTTTACAGGTAAAGACCTTAAAGTGTGTATGTGGGTTTTATATACATCAAGGTGATATCTGTATAGTATTAAAAAAAAAAAAAAAGATGGTGTCTGCCTTTATAAGCAACCTCCTACCCCCCATGGGCCATACTTAATTCTAGTCAATCTGTTGTGTAGTACTATGGTTGTGTCTTGTCTAGTCCTGTTTGGCAGTAGAAATGACACTTGACTAGGTTTGGGTGCAGCCATTTCTTTTGCATTTTTGGAGTCTTAAGTGATTGCAGTGCTAGGAGCTGGGTCAGACCCTGCTGGAGGAGAGTCTGTGGAGACAGAGAGGTTCCCAGATTGACTATTCCAGAGTCTCAGCAGGGTTGACTTTCTGGTTGAATGCAGTCACAGAAGCAACCACTGGTAAGAGTAGCTGAACCCAGCCAAGATTGTGAAATCATGAATAAATATGATGGTTTGTTTGCAGTAAAAAAGAATAGTAATAATGGACACCAGGCTGGTAAGATGTCTTGGTGGGTAAAAGTGTTTACCACCAATTCTGGGTCTGGGCCAGGGGAACCACTATACATGCATCTTAGCATGTACACTTGTGCACACGCGCGAGCACACACACACACACACACACACATACAATTATACAGGCAAATGTAGTTAAAATAATGAAAGGAGATAGTTTTATGAATTAAGGGACTCTTAACAAGAATGTCTGATACAAACGATAATGACTGTTTTCCAGGTTCTTTTACTGGGATAGTTAAATGAGGTCTCCTGATACCTTTGGTCCTTCTCTAAGGTATTTTGATGTAAACTCCTATTAAGGAATTTAATATTTTTAAAATGCTGTTATCAGGACTGTTGATTAATGTTGCCTAGCATGCATGAAGCCCTGTGTTTGGTCTCCAGTGCCTGTAGTACAGTCTCAACCCTGGGAAGGTGAGGCCAAGAGAATCAGAAGTTCAATGTCATCCTTACTACAGATCCTGTATGAGCGAGGCCAGCCTTGGGTACATAGTCTGTCTCAAACTTCTTTCCTTCGAACATAGTTATATGACTATAGATATAGGTCTGTAATTAGTACCTAGATTATAGGTCTGTGATTAGAAATACCCAGTAGCTAAAGAATTAGGAATTCCTCCAAAAGTTAGGTTTTTATGTTTTTGACTTAAACACATCTGATACATAGTGAAACATTTGTACTTTGTTGAGAGGTCTAGATTCTATTCTGGTTCTTTTGACTAATAGGGTGTCAGTAAGGACTAGGTGGCCCCCTCTCTTTAACCCCTGCCTTTGTTTTAACATGGCATTATGAAGATAAGGCTGGCCTCGAACTCACAGAGATCCACCTGTCCCTGCCACCCAAATGTTGTGCCGTCACTCCCATCTGTCTCTCTGCTCCACCCCCCTTTTAAAATAGAAATTCTAGAATAAAAGAGACTTTAACTGAGTGTGTATTATTATTGTTATTTTTCCTATGAAATTCTGTAGGCTGGAGCTAAGGTGGTGTATGGCGCCTTTGCACTGCAGAGACACTCACTGAAGACTTGTCTCTTGTGTTTCTAGGGTATGGCATCTGCTTTAAGATTCCATCCGTGATGCCATGGAACAGAATGGAAGAGACCACAGAGCAATAGTGACCATTTAAAATGCCATTTAAAACAGCACTGTTTGGGATCTTTGAGGCTAGCACTGTTTCAGAAATGTGGGAGAGCCTGCATGTGTGCGTGCTTGTGTGCGTGCATGAGTGTGGGTGCGTATATCTCAGCAGTTAAGAGGACTAGTTATTGCAAGGACCCAAGTTTGATTTCTATTCTTCACATGGACTGACTGCTCCATGATATCCGATATCCTCCTCTGACCTTTCTGAGTACCAGGCATGCACATAGTACACATACATACATGGCAGGGAAAATACTGATGCATGCCTTTAGTCCCAGCACTGAGAAGGCAGAGGCAGGGATCTCTGTGTTTTCCAGGCTAGTCTGGGCTACAAAACTGCAGAGAAACCCTGTCTGAAAAGAACTAACTATGTAAAAAAATGAGAGAAAATAGTTAAAAGCACCCTCTATTTCAGCTTGAACATATAATTGTAACATAGTTATAGAGGTCACAGTACCTGTAAGGGAGGCCAGGGTGTAATAATAATATAAAAAAACATTTATTTATTGTATATGTGTATGTATTTTGGTTTTTCAAGGCAGGCTTTCTCTATGCAGCCCTGGCTGTCCTGGAAATCACTTTGTAGCCAGGCTGACCTTGAACTCAGAGACCTGCCTGCCTCTGCCTCCTTAGTGCTGGTGTACATCATTTGCTTTTGGGAGTTCTCCTACCCCCTTTCCTTTTGTCTCAGAAAAGGTCTCATTCACCTTGCTTGCACAGTGTGATAGAGCTGGCCCTGGTGTTATACGTATTGCTGCCTGGGCTGCCCCTTGCCATTTGCTGCAGGCGAGAGAGCTGGCCCTACCTTTCTCAAAGTGAGAGCCGATCCTGGTGGCCCAGGTGCAGGACAGCTGGCTGGGCAGGGTGACCAACTCAGCTACCACATAGACCCACATCCAGGGCTTTGAGGTGGCCCACCCCAAAATCTACTTCATCTGGAGCTGTTGGAGCTCATGAAGGGGCCTGTCATGCAGCTCTAGAGCTGCAGGATCTCCATGACAAAAGGCAACAACAGGATATCTGAGAGAAGTCCCAGTGAGGATCCACATCGGAGTCCTAGAACCAGACCAGTGACTCACTGCAATGAACATTTGCCAAGTAAAGATGTTTGGGCAAAAGGGTATATATACTGTGTGACACACTGTGACACACTGCAGCTTCCATAGTGAGATTTTTATTTACTTTTTATCTTTTTGTTTTATTTTGGGGTGGAGGTTGAAAGGGTGGAGGTTGGATATGGACCATGGAGTTAGGGTGCATGATGTAAAATTCAGAAAGAATCAATGAAAAGTTAAAAAATAAAGAAAGAAAAAGAAAAATTCTCTCACTGTAGCCCAGCCTAGCTTTGAACTTGAGGCAATTCTCCTGCCTCATCTTTCAGAATGCTGGGACTACAGGCATGACCCACCATACCTGGCTCTCTGAAGTCTTGATTGAAAACATACTACTGAAGAGAACCAGGTAAGGGATGTGTTGGAGAATGAGAAGTTTGTACATGGCTGGTATATGACAGTATATGACAGTAGTTTTTTCTGGAAGCCACTTCATTTGGTACTTAATTGCTTATGACAGAATTGTCAGACCTAGTTTTATAGGTAAAAGAGCTGCAGTAGGACAGTCATAGTTGCAAAGACTTGTATATCTAACTATCCCCTGGGATTTAAATTAACTCTTGCCTTATGTGGAAGGAGGAGGAAAAGACTGAATTACAGCCTTTAAATGTTTCACCATGGACAGTAGAAAGCCATCGATGATGTTAAACAGGAAAAACATATTTGTGAGAAAAATAACCTTGGCAGGGGTGATAAAACCATAACTAATGATTCTGTTGCTTGGTTATTAATACCAAATGAGAGCGAGCTTTTTACTTAAGAGATTTGAGGGGCTTGCTTTGATTTTAGCACAGAAACAAACAAACAAACAAAACAAAAACTTAACAAGTAATTTCTCTTTTTGCTTTCTTTTTTTTCCTTTAGCAGCTTTTTACATGCATATAAATGAATTCTAGTTAGTTTCACCTTCATTCCCTTTTTTCATTCCTCATTCTTGCTTACCTTCTTAACAAACTCTGTTCCTACTTTGATGTCTTGTGGTCACAAACACTAATCAGATTTGTTTGTAGGTGGGAGGTTTATTTGTGAATTTAGGCAGTTTATCAGCTGCTCTACCATTAGAAGAAAATGATGCCCCTTCTCCTGAATCTTAAGAGTTCCAGGGCACAAGAATTATACAGAGAAACCCCATCTTGAAAAACAAAACAAACAAAAAGATAGTTTTCTTTTCTTTCTTTTTTTTTTTTTTCTTTTTGTTGTTTTTGTTCTGTTTGTAACCCTGGCTGACCTTGAAAGCATAGGGTTCTGCCTGCCTTCCTCTGCTAGGATTAAAAGGGTACACCACTGGGTTGGTTCTTATTGTGTATGGTTCTCTTTCTCTCTCTGCTTTTTGATACAGGTTTTTTTGTTTGTTTGTTTTGTTCTGTTTTGTTTTACAGCCCTGTCTGTCTTGGAACTAGCTTTGTAGACCAGGCTGGCCTTGAACTTACAAGAGATTGCCTGCCTCTGTCTCCCCAATGCTGGGACTAAAGGAGTACACCACCACTGCCAGGCTCATGTAATTTTTTTGGGTACAAGTCTTTTACTAGTTTTTAAAATGATTTTATTTCACAGATATGAGTATTTTTTAATGTCTGTATGTCTGTGTGCCATGTATTTTCTTGATTCTTAAAGAGGACTTCTTTTGGGACTGGAGTTAGAGACAATTGTGAACTGCCGTGTCAGTTGCTGGGGATCAAACCCTGTTCCTTTGGAAGAGCAGCCAGAGGAACTACTGGACTCATTCTTTCTTTTTATTTTAATTTTTTTGTTTGTTTTTTTGAGACAGGGTTTTTCTCTGTGTAGCCTTGGCTGTCTTGGACTCACTTTGTAGACCAGGCTGGCCTCCAACTCCCAGAGATCTGTCTGCCTCTTCCTCCCAAATGCTGGGACTAAAGGCGTGTGCCACCACTGTCCAGCTTTATTCGATACATAGCTCTGGCTGCCTTGGAATTTACTGTGGTAGTAAGTAACCTGGCCTCAGGCTGGCCTTCAACTCACAGAGGGGTTAAAAGTGTGTGCCACTACACCCAGCTTAATTCTTTTTAACCTTTGCGTTCATAAGCTATTGCCAGTGTATAGAAATTATAGTAGTTTATGGCTCTTGTTCTTTTATTTTCCTAAATCTTCTTACTGCTTACTTCTTTATACAGGATGTCATCAACATAACACCCAAGCTAAAATCTCGGATTTTGTTTGTTTGGGTTTGTTTGTTTGTTGAGATAGAGTTTCTCTGTGTAGCCTTGGCTGTCCTGGACTCCCTGAGTCCATGTGCTTGCCAATCGCCCCCCCCCCCCCCCCCCCCCTCTTGTTTTTTTTTTTTTTTTTTTTTTTTTTTTTTTTTTGTTTATAGTTTTTTTTTTTTTTTTTCTTTGTTTCTCTTGCCCCCTCTGTTTTTTTGTTTTTGCCTCTCCCCCCCCCCCCCCCCGCTGTTTTTTGTTTTTTCTCTGTTGTCTCCTTATCCTCTCTAGTAGCCTTTTACTCTTAACAGTTAGTTAGCTTTCTTTCTAATGCACAGAGATCTGCCTACCTCAGCCTCCAGGAGTGTGCTGGGATTAAAGGTGTGGGCCACCATGCTTGACTCTTTTTTTCCTTTAAAAACAATTTTTTTGAGGCATTTATTTACCTGTTTGCAGGTGTAATTGGGGGACATCTTGTGGGAGTTGGTTCTTTTCTATCATGTGAGTCCTGAGGATTAAAAAGACAGGTCATAAAGCTTTGATGGCAAGCCTTTCTTTACCTGCTAAGCCATTTTACCTGTCTGTTGAGTTCCTTCCTTATCTCTTTCTTCCTGGGCAGGCAGGAGCTGTTGAGTCTTCAGACATTGCCAATAGCTTGTGTGCTACCAGGTATCTTGTGATCTTACTGATGACCCTTTGCTGCTGTTGGGAAATCATCAAACCAAAGAATTTATTGATAGTTTTAAGAGAATTGTTTAGCCTTTCTTAATTACCAGAAGTTTTTTTGTTTTGTTTTGTTTTTAAATCAGATTTCTATGAGATCTCATTGTATTTCCAATCCTAATATTTGCTGATCCTAATCCTGATCAGGACACTTTTTTCCCTGTTATTTAGAGGATGCTTTCAAATACAGGTTACCTCTTTCAAGGTCTCTGGTATACCCAGTGAGAGGTTGGGAGTGACTTGAACTTCAGTTAAAATAGTGTTTCAGTTTTAAAGGATGAGCTTAATTTAGGATTATCATTTTTTCTCATTTATTTACATATTTTGTTTTTTTGAAGACAGGGTCTTTCTATGTAGCTCTGGCTGTTCTGGAACTCACTTTGTAGACCAGGTTCCCTCTGCCTCCCAGGTGCAAGGATTAAAAGCCGGCAACACTATATACATTTAAAATTTTTTTTGTTGCGGGGCTGCAGAGATGGCTCAGTGGTTAAGAGCACTGATTGCTCTTCCAGAGGACCTGGGTTCAATTCCCAGCACCCACATAGCAGCTCACAATTGTCTGTAACTCCAAGATCTGACACCCTCACACAGACATACATGCTGGCTAAATACTAATGCACATAAAATAAAAATAAATTATTAAAATATTTTTGTTCATTTTAAAAAATGTAAGCTGTATTATCCTAGTAGAACATTATCTTTTCCTGCTATCATGATGTAATGTATAGATTCCTAATTGTGGAGGTTTTCTTTAATAATTTCAAATTTTGCCAGGTGTGGTGGTACACACCTGTAATCTCAGCACTCAGGGATACAGAGTCAGGCGGATCTCTGTGAGTTCCAGGCCAGCCTGGTCTCCAAAGAGGTAGAGGCTGTGGTGCATGCCTGTAATCCCAGCACTTGGGGAGGCAGATGGATGTGAATTCAAGGCCAGCCTGGTCTACAAAGCAAGTCCAGGACAGTCAAGGCTACACAGAGAAACCCTGTCTTGGAAAAATCTCCAAAACAAAAAACCAAAAAACCCAACCAATCCCTCCCCCCAAAAATCTTAAAATTTATTTAAAGTTAAGTTTTTATTGCACAAAATTTGGAACACAGAAAAAAAAAGTAATAAATCATCCCTTTCCATGCTATTTTTTTTTTTTTTTTTTTTTTTTTTTGGACAGGGTCTTTTTGTAGCCCTGGCTGTCCAGGAACTTAACATGTAGATCAGGCTGGCCTCAAATCATAGTTTGCCTCTGCCTCTGCTTCTTTAGTGATGTTAGTGGTGTTTGCCACAATGCTCTATGCTACTCTTAATAGAGAAACTGTTCATTTGATCTGTTTTCCCAGTTCTTTGCTTTCTGGTTCTGTTTGTTTTATTATTTATGTGCTTTGCTGAGTGTGAGGGCATGGAGTGCTAGTGGAGGTCATCGAACAACTTTGTGGAGTCAGTTCTCCATATTTACATGTGTTTTGGGAACTTAATAAAGGTTTCCAGGTTTGAGTAGCAAGTGCCTTTACCCTCTGAAATACTGCTCTCCCACTTTTCTTTTTCTTTCTTTCTTTCTTTTTTTTTTTTTTTTTTAAGTTACTATGTTCCTTGACTTTGTGTGTGCATGTACATGTGTGGGTGGGTGTTTGAATGTGGAGGTCAGAGGACAACTTGTGGGGCTCCTTTATCATCTTTGACCATGTTGGTCCCAGGGGATTGAACTGAGGTCCTCACACTTGGCAGCAAGTGTCTTTATCTGTAGAGCCATCATAGTGGCCTTTTTTCTTTTTCTTTTTGTTTTTTGAGACAGGGTCTCACTGTGCAGCACTGGCTGGCCTGGAACTAACTCACTTTATAGACCCTTACTGGCCTGAATTCACAGAGATCTGCCTGCCTCTACTTCTAGAGTGCTGGGATTAAGGTGTGTGCACTGCCACCCTAATGCTTCCAACATGTGTGTTTTATTTTATTTTTATGTGTATAGGTGTTTTGCCTGAATATATATCCTGTAGCCATTGTTTACTTCTTTGTGGGTTTTTCTTCTACCCTTCTCCACCCTTTCTTCCCTTACAATTCCCTAATACTAGAGAAGAGAGACAAAAGGACAGAGAGGAAAGACATCTCTGAATAAAGTCAGGAGTTAAAAAGGGGTTGACATTATCATTAGACTACATCCTGCTGATTGCTCCTTGGGACAAGTTTGATCATCACCATCAGGATATCTAATTTCTTCTTCTTGTCTCTTTTTTTAATAAAATTTTATTTTTTATATTAATTACAGTTTATTCATTTTGTATCCCACTTTCTCATTCCCTCAAAGTCTCACCCTCCCTCTCTCATTTCCTCCCATGCCCCTCTCCAAGTCTACTGATAGGGGAGGACCTCCTCCCCTTCCTTCTGACCCTAGCTTATCAGGTTTCATCAGGATTGGCTGCATTGTCCTCTGTGGCCTGGTAAGGCTGTTCCCCACTCAGGGGGAGCTGATCAAAGAGCCAGCCACTGAGTTCATGTCAGAGACAGTCCCTGTTTCCCTTACTAGGGAACCCACTTGCCATGGGTTACATCTGAGCAGGGGTTCTAGGTTATCTAGTTTATATCCATGAATGGTTATTGGTTGGAGAATCAGTATCAGAAAAGACCCCTGTGCCCAGATTTTTTGGTTCTGTTGCTCTCCTGGTGGAGCTCCTGTTCTCTCCAGGTCTTACTATCTCCCCCTTCTTTCACAAGATTCTCTACACTCTGCCCAAAGTTTGGTTATGAGTCTCAACATCTGCTTTGATACACTGTTGGGTAGAGGCTTTCAGAGTTCTTCTGTGATAGGTTCCTGTCTTTTTTCCTGTTTTCTCCTTCTTCCAATGTCCATCCTATTTGTCTTTCTGAGTGAGGATTAATCATCTTACCCAGGGTCCTCCTTCTTGCTTAGCTTCTTTAGGTGTACAGATTTTAGTATGTTTCCATCAGAATGGTTAAGATAAAAAACTCAAGTGACAATGCATGCCGGAAAGGGGAACCCTCCTCCATTGCTGATTGGAATGTAAAGTAAACTTGTACAACCACTTTGGAAATAAATCTGGAGCTTTCTCAGAAAATTAGAAATAGTGCTTCCTCAAGATCCAGCTATACCACTCCTAGGCATATATCCAAAATACACTCAAGTACACAACAAGGACATTTGCTCAACCGCGTTTATAGCAGCTTTATTTGTAATAGCCAGAACCTGGAAACAACCCAGATGTCCCTCAACGGAAGAATGGATACAGAAATTGTGGTACTTTTACACAATGGAATACTACTCAGCAACTAAAAACAAGGAAATCATGAAATTTGCAGGCAAATGGTGGATCCTAGAAAAGATCATCCTGAATGAGGTATCCCAGAAACAGAAAGACACACAGGGTATATTCTCACTTACAAGTGGATATTAGACATATAATATAGGGTGAACATACTAAAATCTTATTGTCTCTTAACAAACCGTGACCAGCAGCAACTAACAACCCACCAATTAACAAACAACCCCACTTCTTAGGGCCCTAGCATTTCTATACCCTCTGAAAAGTCCCTAGAGTTTCAAACGTTGAAATCACACAAACTATCTCCAGCTGACAAACCGCACCTCTGCTTGAGCACAAGGCAAATCATAGTCAGCTGCTCTGAAGCAACCCTAATAATGTTGTTGCCTGACTATATATGTCTGTGTGCCACATGCATCCCTGTGCCTTTGGAGGCCAGAAGAGGACCCCTGCTTAGGAGTGAAGTTACAGACAGTTGGGATTTGTCATGTGGGTGCTAAGAATTGAACCCAGGTCCTCTGGAAGAGCAGCCAGTGCTCTTAACTGCTAAGCCATCTCTTCAGCCCCACTATTTGTGTGTATATGTATTTATTCTTTTCTTTCTTTTCTTTTTCTTTCCTCCCACCCCCTTCTTCTGCATCTTTCTCCTCCTCCTTTTTTTTTTTGGTATATTGAGACAGGATTTCTTTATGTAGCCCCGCCTGACCTGGAACTCACTGTGTATGCCAGGCTGGTCTCAGACTCACAGAGATCTCTGTCTCTGCTTCCCTAGTGGTGGGGTTAAAGTCATGCACCACCATGCCCAGTCTCATTATGACATTTCATACATCTACATAACCTTTGTCCTCCTCCTGTTCCTCTTCCTAACTAGTCCTTCTTCTACTTTCATGTCTTTTTTGTATATATTTTTTGATTACTCAATGAGTTTCATTACAGGAGAGTGTGAATGTGGAGTTACATCACTAAGGAGAAAGTTTTTTCTGTCCCCTAGCAACTATTAACTGTCTACTGATCATTGAGCTTCTCCTGCTTCCATGGCAGGATGTTGACAGGTACCAGTCTTCTTCAGGTCTTGCTCTTGCTTTTAAGATAATGTTTCATAACACTCTACCCCCTCTACTTGGGAATATTGTGGGTGATATTTCTTGAGCTTTGGAGGGGATGGTATAAATGCCCCATTTATGTCATTCAGTAGTCATTTAACCTCTGTGCCCATTGATCAGTTATGAGTCTGCAGTTAGCCACTGTTACTGCAAAAAGTTATCTCTGAAAGCTGAAAGCAGCATTAATTCGTGGTCATAAACTTAAATATTTGGAGGACATTTTGATGGACACAACATGTCCATTTAGCAAAACGACATTAGTGACTTCCCCAGTTGGAGCCTATAACTTCCTCTATGATGGGCTTTAGTTATAGTGCTGGATGTGGAGCAGGCCTCAAATTGAGAAAAGGTTTGCTTACCTCCATACCAATGGGTACATCTTTACTGTTTGGCTAGTATGTGGATGCCACAGCTGAGTTAAGACTGTTGCCTTGGTAGCCTCTATCCAGTAGAAGAGAAACTTTCATCTTACTCTAGCTTTTTTTTTTAAAAAAAGTGTTCTTCAACTAGAACATGTGGTATCTTCAGCAATAGGATCTTACTATCTAGTTCTGGTTCATGACCAATAATGGCATTTGCCTATATTTAATATTTTTTTATAAATACAAATTTCTAGTTTATTGAGAAATGCTTTTTTTTTTTTAATAATTTTAAACTTTTAAAAAATGGGACTTCACATTATAATATCAGTAGGACTGGCTGCTTTTATTCTAGTGATGACCTTTATTCTATTTGCTTGGCAACTTTAGGCTCTTTTTATAACATATATGTATATGTACGTATATATTTATATATGTATTTTAAACTTTTATTAATTTTTTAAACTTTTATTAATTAAAAGATTTTTGTGTCTATTGGGGGGACTTTTAGAGGTCAGATGACAACTTGGTTGGTTCTTTCTTCATTCACATGGTTTTCAGGGATCAAATTAACTCATCGGGTTTGGCCTTTAATTCCCGAGATGCCTCACTGGCCAAGCTTTTAAGTATTTATGCTTTAAAAAATTTTTTTTTATTATGTATACATTGTTCTATTTGCATGTACACCTGCATGCCAGAAGAAGACACCAGATCTTATAGATGGTTGTGAGCCACGATGTGGTTAGTGGGAATTGAACTCAGGACTTCTGGAAGGGCAGCCAGTGCTCTTAACCTCTGAGCCGTCTCTCCAGCCCCTTATTTATACTTTTAATAAAAAATAGTTAAGTGTTTGGAATGTCACAGGTAAACATGTTATTTACTTATTGCTTCTGCCATTTGTGTCCTGCTGTCCTGTAACTCTTGTCTTTTATTTCTGTGTCCAGCTGCTAACCAAGTGTAGCTTCGAGCTTCCACAGTGTTTTATATGCATAAAGATGTTGGTAATTTTTTCTGTAGATGAATTTAGAAATTTAGGGGAGTTGTTGAGGGAGGATCCTGAGAAGGGAACTGTGGAATAAGTGAGCAGTGAGAAGCTAGTGAAAGTCAAGACTTCATTAATTTTGCTGCTGACAGGATTCTGGTGTATAGAATATGCCCTTGTGCAGCATCTTAATTTGTGTTAGAGAAGGGCATGAAACTAAAGTGATTGTGTGAGGACATCCATTACTAGAAGTGTTTTTTGCCAATTCATTATTTAAAATTTTTTTTATTTACTTTTCATTAATTGTATATGGGTATTTGTGTGGAGGTCAAGACAGCCTAAAGGAATTGGTTCTCTCTCTTGCATTTGAGACAAAGGAACACAAATTGGTTTATTAGGCTTTGACAGCAGGCCACTGTATTTGCTGTGCCATTTCTCTGGCTCTCACATGCATTTTTCATATAAGAACTTTTTTAAAAAAAGGTCTAAAATTTTTAATTTATGTGTGTGTGTGTGCTTGTGTGTGAGAGAGAGAAAGAGAGAAAGAGAAAGAAAGGGAGAAGGAAGGAGACTGAATAGAGAGAATATGAGTATGTTACACATTTGAGTGCCTGTGGAGGCAACAAGAGGGTATTGGATGCCCTGGAACTGGAGTTGCAGGTGGTTGAGCTATCCAGTGTGGGTTCTGGGACCCACCTCTGGTCCTCAGGAAGAGTAGGAATCACGCAACTACCATGCTGCCTTTCCAGCCTAAGTGTCTATGTGTTTGTGTTTATTTATTGTGTTTTATTTTTTGAGGGGCACAGGATTTTACTATATGGTTCTGGCATAACTCACTTTGTAGAACCAGGCTGGCCTTGAACCCAGAGATCTATTTGCCTCTTCCCCTAAGCTGTAGGAATAAAAAGGTTTGTGTAACCATGCTCTCAGCTGGCCACCAGTCCCTATTTTCATGAAAGCCCCCCTCCCCCCCTCTTTTTTTTTTTTTTTTTGGTAAATCTTTGTGCTTCATATACTTTTTCTAAATTGCTAGTGTATATTTAATTTAAGGTGGACAAAAATCTTCTGTTTCAAACTTACAGGACTTGGAAAGGAATATAAAGTTTTGCATTGTGTCTTCTGAGCACATTTATTTAAAATAATTTCACAGTTCATTGTAGATTTTTCTTTTTTTGAAGCAATTTTTAAAATTTTATTTTTATTAATTTACAGTTTATTCACTTTGTATCCCAGCTGTAGATCCCCTTCTCCCCCTCCCCCCCATTCTACCCTCCCTCCTTCTCCTATGCCCTCTGAAGATTTTTCTTTGGGATGACATTTAATTTTTTTCGTAATAATAATAAATGGTTTGTCCTTTAAGGTGGTTTTGATATGATTCAAAGCCTGGTTTTCCTGGGGCTGTTGTCTATGTATAAGCCTCTGTCAGTGTACTTGGTGATTGGGTAGCAATCTACTGCCTTTGTTTTATCTTAAACCGCAACTCCTTGGATTTTATTATTCTCAAGTTTTGTGAAATAATTGTAACATTTTAGATGAGAATATTTTGTGGAAAGTGATGATAGTCCTTAGGAGTGAGGGCTCTGAATGGTAGGATATTTCAGAATCCTAAAGCAAATGAAAACCATCCTTTACCTGGTCTGTGTAGGAAGTCAGAGCCTGATCTCTAATCTTTAAAACTTTCCTTTATTTTAAAATAAGAATTCTTTGGTACTTTAAGACCATGATTATGTTATTTAAGTTGTTATTTAAGCTTATTTAATAGTTATTAGAGCAATAACATCAGGTTTCTTTTTCTTTTCTTTTTTTCCCCCCTTGGTGGCAGTAGTCTTTTGTTCAATGCCAGTGGGGAAAAGCCCCCAAAACAAAACAAACATACAACCCCCCCCCCACATTTAGCCAGCTTCATTAAGGATAAGAAAGTTGAAGTCGGGGCACAGGGTCTTTTCTGAAACTGATACTCCAGCCAAGGACCAAGGAGATGGCCTGGAACCTTTGCACAGAGGTAGTCTTTGGCAGTTCAGTATCCAAGTGGCCTCCATAGTAATGGGGACAGGAACTGTCTCTGACATGAACTGATTGGCCTGCTCTTTGATCACCTCCCCCTGAGAGGGGAGCAATCTTACCAGGCCACAGAAGAAGACAATGCAGCCAGTTCTGATGAGATCTGATAGACTAGGGTCAGAGTGAAGGGGAGGAGGATCTCCCTTTTCAGTGGACTGGGAGAGGGACACGGGTGAGGAAGAGGGGAGGGAGGGTGGGATTGGGAGAGAAGGGAGGGAGTTACAGGGGTGGATACAAAGTGAATAAACTGTAATTAATAAAAATAAAAATAAATAAAAAAAGATGATTCTCTGCTCTTTGAGCAGAAAAAAAAAGAAAGTTGAAAAAAATGAGTATTATGAGTAGAAGGATAATTGTTGTAATTGTAGATGCTTGTTTTGAAGCTTGGAAAAAGTATGTTTTTTCTATATCCTTTAACAACATGATAAATGTCTGTAAATATGAGGAAAAAGAAAAGCTGGTTATAGCATCTTGACTTTTTAAAGTGAAAAGCTTCTGCAGCTAATTGGAAGAATCTGCTGTAGTGGAGTAAAAAGCCTGAGTTGGGTGTTTGTGGTACAGATCAAAAATCATGTTGACTTCCTCAATGTGGATTGGAAGGGATTTTCTGAAAGGGTTAATCTAAGTAGTTTTTACTTGATGAAGTGAGATGATGCAAAGATGTGATTGTTTCCCTTTGTTTTATGTCCTGGGATTCCAACAAACTTTTTTTAGTTTGAATAATATAAAACAATAAGCTGCACTTGTTTTGTTTTGAGTTAAACCATAGAGGGGAAAGTACCTATGCATGGTTAGCAAAGAGTTAACCAAGCAGGCAGTCTGTGCTCACTCTGTAGTAGGATCCCAGATCTGGGCTTTAGAGAAATCCATTCCACTTTTTTAAGGTGCCTGTTGTCTGTCGGATCTACTTTCTTTAATGGAGCTTGTGCATCGACCTATCTCTTCCTCTTCTTATTTTCTCCCTCCCTCCGTCCATCCCTCTCCTCCCCCTCTGTGTGTGTTCACCCGCGCTCCTCCCCCACCCCACGCGGATTCTCATAGCCATAGGAGAACTTGTCAGAGCACTGCAAGGAGTCTTTTAAATTTAAATTTAATTTTGTTTCTTTTTTAAAGACAGGATCTCTCTATGTATTATTGGCTGTCTTGGAACTCGATATTTAGACCAGGCTGGCCTTGAATGCATAGGTTTTCTTGCCTCTGTCTCCTGAGTACAGGGATTAAAGGAGCTTCAACCGCTACACATTTATTTATTTATCTACCCATTTATCCATTTATTTATTGATTTTTCATTTTTATGTGCCTGCATGTCTGTGTGAGGGTGCCAGATCCCCTGGAACTGAACTTAACTTGTGAGCTAGGAATTGGACCTGGGTCCTCTGTAAGAGCAGCCTGAGCCATCTTCCTAGCTATACCTGTTTCTTTATTTATTTTTTTCTTGTGCTGCTGCTGCTCCTGCTACTGTGGGATAATATTGGTAGGATTTAATGAAGAGCCTTCCTTGTTATGCTGGAAGGTGATGCTGAAAGTAGTCTTCTCAACTGGTATTAGATTGGCAGTGTTATGTGATTGATTTTTCTTAAGTTTTAATTGTTTTTGGAGACATGGTTTTATGTATTTCTTGCTGCCCCAAACTCACTGTTTAGCCATGGCTGGCCCCAGAATTCCTTATGTTAATGCACCAACATTTTGAGTGCTGTGGGGATTACAGGTATTCATCGCTAAGTTCAGCCCTCAGTTCCAGTATGAATGAGATGTGTTTGTATATATAGTTTGGGGGCTAGGGCCAAGAGCACTTGCTGTTTTTCCAGAGGACCAGGGCTTGATTCCTAGTACGCATATGGAGGTTCACAACTGTCTCCAACTTCAGTTCCAGAACATCTGATGTCTTCTTCTGGCTACACAGGAAATGTACATAAAGTGAAAAGACCCAGACACATAATATAAAAACAAAAACGGTACACACATTTAGAATATAAATAGTAATAATAAATGCATATTTGTATATTTATATTTATATTTATAAAAGCCAGTTTGAGTTATATCATCAAAGCCTTAAGGATTTTCAGCATTTTTATTGATGAATATTTGGTTCTGTTTTAATCAAATAATGCAGATAGTTCTTTTGAGTTTGAGCCTTCTGTCTCTACCTTCCAAGCGCTGAGAGTTCAGGTGTGCCCCATCATGCTGTTTTTTTTTTTTTTTTTTTTTCCTTTCCCTTGGGGCAGGTGGTGGTGGTTGTCACTCTGTAGCCAGGTTGACCTAAAGCTTAAGGCAGTCCTTCTGCATTTGCTACTCAGATGCTGAGATTATAGGTCCCCCATTGTACTGTGTATGGTATGTGCTTCAGAACATCAAATCCAAGGCTTGCTTCATGCTAGGTAAGCAGTCCACTAAATGAATTATTCCTACGCTCCAGATTTGTTTGGTTCTTCTTTTTCTTTTTATATTTTTTGTAAAGCCAACACAGTAAATAGTAGATTTTTATATCTTTTTATTTTATTTTATTTTTGAGACGGGGTCTCAATATTTGGCTCATCCTGGAATCTGCTATGTAGACCAAACTCATGATAGGAAGTGCTCTTAACCTGTGAGCCTCCTCTCATGCCCTATGTATGGTCTCTTTTAAAGTATAACATTGTAAGACAATATAGAGGGCTAGAGATGTGGCTTAGGGCACAGTGCTTGCCTATCATATGTGAAGCCTTAGGTTCCATTCCTAAAAGGAGTTTAGGGTTAATTTCATTATGTCCATAATCAGATTTATATTTAGGCTGTTGACTTGTTCCTAAGATACTTAATATTGGTATCAGGTGCATTAGTTGTGTGTATATGTGCATGTATGTGTATGTACATGTATGTGTGTGTGCAGACATGGGCATACCCATGTGTGGCGGTCAGAAGACAACTTTGTTTGAGACCAAGTCTCCTTTCTTTTTTGCTACTGAATAAGCCAGGCTAGCTGGCCTATGAGCTTCCAGGAATTTTCCTGTCTCCCATCTTCTGGATGCTCTATTGTGCTTGGCTTTGTCATGGGGTTAGGATCTTGAACTCAGGTTCTCATACTTGCATGGCAAATGCATAAATCACTAGTCCTTTTCCCAGCCCCTCTCAACCTTATTTTCCAGACAGGAACTCTAACTAAACCTGAAACTCAGTGATTCAGCTAGACTGGCTGACCAACAAGCTTCTGTGATCCTCCTGTCTGCTTTCCCAGCCTTGGGATCACAGACACATACTGCCCCACTAGAAAAGCACTTGAACAGCTGAGCTATTCTTCTTAGTTAGATTTTCCCACCTTGTAAAACCATGCAGTGTGTTATTTACAAAAATGAATTTAGAAGTGGTGGTGGCACACACCTTCAATCCTAGCACTAAGGAGGCAGAGGCAGAGGATCTCTGAGTTCAAGGCCAACCTGGTCTACAGTGTCAGGACAGCCAGAGCTCCACAGAAAAACCCTTGTCTTGAAAAGCAGAAATAAAGAACAACAAAACCACAACAACAGCAACAACAAAATTTAGGGTATTACTATTATACCCTGAAACATACATGCGCAAACTTGGCTTGGGCATTTTTCTAAAAGTAGAGTTAAAGGATATTGAAGTGTGTGCTATATATTCCATGTAAGCATTGTTGATTTGGAAGCAAAGTATTCTAACAAGACAGTTTCAAAGTGTAACTCTTCAGCCCCAGACGTCTAATTCCAGTCTTGGGAGACAGAGGCTGGTGGTGTATTTCTGTGAGTTCCAGGTTAGCCCTAAGGAGAAGGAAAAAAAAAGGGGGGGGGGAGAGCTTGCCTTAAAACAAAACAACCATCCCACACCAAGCCCTAGTAGAGGGGGTGGGGGAGGGATGAGAGCCTGCCTTAAAACAAAACAACCTTCCCCCACCCCAAACCCTAGTAACTCTTTCAGACAGGGCCCCATGTGCCACAGTTTGGACCTCATCCAGCTGTATAGATAAGGATGAGTGAATTTTTCATCTTCCTGCTTCTACATCTTTAGTGCTAGGATTTTTGGTGTGAGCCCTTATACCCCGTTTTTGAGTGCTAAACCAACTGAGCTATATCCTCAGCCCTAAGGTATATATGCTTAAATAAATTACTATTATTTCTAATATAAGTGTACCTTTTATAAAATCATTATTACTGCAGTTGCAGAGTTACTTTTGTTTATTTTTGAGACAGGGTCTCGCTGTGTACCTCTGGCTGAACTGGAACTCAGGTATCTTGTCTGCCTTTGTGATTAAACCACGTACCCCAGATGCCAGCTACAGAGTTACATTGTATACATATTTTCTACACTAAACCTGTACAAAATATAAAATAACAAAGACATATTACCATTACATTTTACAAAACCATTCAGTGCATGTTAAAAGAATGCTAAACCAAAGCTGTGAGGGATGGGGTTGAGCCTTTATAGCCAGAACCCAGGAGATAGAAGAATTCTAGTCCTAGGCCAGCCTGAACTACATAGGGGAGACCTTTTCTCAGATGACAGAAAGACAGACGGACAATAAAAACCCGAGTCACTTTTTATTTGCTTTGTTTTAATGATAATGTAACAACGTTATTTATGTGTCAAACTTTTTAAGTACTTTTATACTTGTGTGTATATATTGGGTTTTGTATGTGGTATGGACATGCACATAGGTGGTGCCAGTGTCCGTGTACATTTATGTAGAGGCTAGAGAAGGACATTACCTTCTCCAGTGGGTGTATTTTCTTATGACAAAGCCCCTCACTGAAGTGGAAGGAAGGTGTCCTTTTTGGCTCTGCTGGCAGGCCCCCCATTGCACTTTCAGGATCCACTTGTCACTGAGCTTCTACTGACCACGATGGAGTCATGCCTGACTTTACGTGGGTGTTGGGGATCCAAACGCAGGCAGGCCCTTAGGCTTTGTAGAACAAGCACTGTTATCCACTGAGACATCTGCCTACCCCAGTTTTCTATTCTTTATGGCATTTTTTTTTTTTTTTTGTAGCCTTTTGGTTATGTTTATGGATAAAGAGAAAAGTGGCCTTGTGACTGAAATTGGTTGTGGCCATTTCTTCGGTGGGCATATTTGATTGGCTGCTTAAGGGTGCACATCTGTTCTCCTTGTGAACAGTTGCCCTTACTTGCTTACTGGTGAGTGAGTGACTGAATGACTATCCTATGGAAGCTTCCTTACAACGTAATTTATATTTTAGAGAATTCAGTAAATCATAGTGTGTTTAAAAAAAACAAACAAAAACCCTTTATTCCCTTTAAGTGAATGTTGTTCTGCAAAATAGTTAATACCAGGGCTGAAGAGATGGCTCTTTTGTTGCTCTGTTGAGGACCCAGGCTTCATTCCCAGCACACCATATGGTACCTCACAACCATTTGGGTTTTAGGAAATCTGAAGTCATTGTCTGATCTCCAGAGGCACAAGGCACATAGGTGATGCACATACTTATATTTAGGCAAAACACTCATATCTAAACATATAAAATAAATTTAAAAAGAAACAGTAGTAATAGCCTAACATATGATGTTGTAGTCATCTTCTTCAGCTGTTATCTGCAAAAAAACTACTTTTAACATCAAGAAAAAATAAAAGTGCAAAACTGAACGTAATTTAAAAAAAGCCTTTTTATCTTGCAGAAAATCTTTAAAATTTGCTTATTTTATTTATTTATTTATTTATTTTTGAGACAGTCTCTCTGTAGTCCTGGCACTCACTGTTTAGACCAGGCTGTCCTTGAACTCACAGAGATCCTTTTGTCCCTGCTTCCTAATTTAATCCCTATGTTGGGATTAAAGATGTGACTGACCAGTTATATTTTCACACCACCAAGGATAAGAACATATTCTCAACTATACTCCCTTTTATTCTGTTTATGAGTTGACTGTTAAAGTAGCAAAATCATTTTTATGTTATATATGTTGTTAATAGCGGAGGCAACTAATATATGGCAACATTTTTGTTTTGTTTTGTTTTGAGTCAGGGTTTCTGTGTGTAGCCTAGGCTGTCCTGGAACTTGCTCTGTATACCAGGCTGGCCTTATACTCAGAGATCCACCTGATTAGGATTAAAGGCTTGTGACAGTGCCTGGCAACTATTATTTTATTCTAGATCAACTAAATTGAAATTATTCTCTATCCAAGCTTTGAGGGAATTGCTTCATTGTCATCATTATTCAGTGTACTTGCTTGATTTAATACAGTGATTCTTTTTGTTTGTTTTGTTTTTTTGTGATCTCTCCGTGTTAGCTTGGCTGTTCTGGAATTCACTGTGTAGACCAGGCTGGCCTCAAACTCACAGAGTCCTGTCTGCTTCTGCTTCCAGATGAGACATCACCACCCGGCTGATATAGTAATTCTTATTTCTTTGTGGGTAGTATATGTCATCCTTAAAAGTTTTATTCAAGTTTCTTTGAGAGCCTTTTATTATTTTTTTATTCACTTATTTATGTGAGAAAATCTCAGGTTGCTGAAGATGGCCAAAAAATGCCCCATATTTTCAAAGATGATCTTGAACTCCTGACTGGGGGTGGTATTTATGGGGGGGTCTACCTCCCTAGAACTGTACTTTAAAGGTGTACTGTGTAACTTTTGTTCTAACTTTGTTGAACTGAAATTCCTCAACATTGTCTAGATGTTCTTTTTTGTTTGTGAGATAAGGTTTTACATTGTGTATTTACTGTGTTACCTTAGTGTGGCAGCTCCTCTCTCTCAGCCTTCTATGTGTTATGATGGCCAATCTCTTCCAGTGCTCCCGTTTTTTGAGGCAACTTAAAAACATAGTTTTTTTTCTTTCATTGAAATGGTCTATTATTAAAGGAAAGTAAATGTGTGATTTGCCGGGCATTCATTCATTCATTCATTCATTCATTCATTCATTCATTCATTCACTCATTCATCCATTCATTCATTCATTCATTCGTATTTTGAGACAGAGTCTTAACTATGTTGGCCTGACTGACTCAGAACTCCTATGTAGACCAGGCTAGTTTCAAATTCACTGTAATCCACCTGCCTCTGCCTCCAGAGTGCTAAGATCAAAGGTATAAAGCCACCATGCCCAGCATTTAAACTCTTTCAGCACATAACATGGTATTGGATCAAAAACAAATAAACTTTTAGAGATTTTAGTTATCTACCATTTCTGAATATTAGGACATAAGAATGACAACGGTAGGTTTAGATATTCTGGATTTTTAGGAGGCTGAAGCTGAGGGTGGAACTCAGTGAGTGGTACAGTGCTTTTCTAGTATGGGGAAGCCCTAGGTTCTACTGTATACAATAAAAATAAAAACAAGCAAAAGTTGAGTACCTACCATGTTGGTTTTTTTTTTTTTTTTTTTAATAGTACATAAGAGATAAGGGACAGAATCACATGGAGTTTAGCAAAGTGAACTCTAAAAAGTGAAATGCCACATTTAATCCGTTTGTATTTATACACAAGTACTAATGCTCATTGTACTCTAATTCAGTAATGCAGCATATATTAAGTTTTTATTTGAGTATCTTTCTATTTTAGCACATGTATGTCTATCTTAGTTACTGTTCCATTGCTGTGATAAAATTCCCTGATAATCAGCTTAATGGAGAAAATATTTATCTTAGTTTATAGTATTGTGCATCTTGGTGAGGAACTAAAGGCAGGAAATTGAAGCATTCTGCCATGTTGTATCTACAATCAGGAATCAGAGATGGACAAATGCATGCCTGCTGCTCAGTTGGCTTTCTATACTTTGTTGAGTCCAGGATCCCTTGTTCAGAGGATAGTATCACCCACAATGGGCAAGTCTTCCCACTTCAGTTAACATAATCAATATAACCCCTCACTGATGTTCCAGAAGCCCATCTCTTAGGTGATTTTAGATTCTGTCAAGTGGATAACAGTTAATATTAACCATCAAAAAACATTTCTCATGTCACTCAAAATTTATCCAGTGAGGGCTATGAAGAAATGGCTCAGTGGTTTACTCACTGTTCTTCCACAGGTTTGAGTCCCAGCACTCCATATGGCAGTTAATAACTCTAACTTTTGTTCTAGAGGAATGCAGTGCTGTTTTCTGGTGTCTTCAGGGAGTGCACATACTTTGTGCATGTATAGGCAAAACACCAATACGTGTAAAATTAAAAAAGTTGATCAAGTGGTACAAATTGAATACAATTTATGCCAAGGATTGTAGTGTTTTATTTAATAAATTTAAAAATTGTTATCATGTGTGTGTTGGTGTGTTGGTAGTAGGGTGGTGTGTATGTATGTGACAGAGATAGTTTGGGTGCCTGAGTGCCATGGCATGCAAGTGAAGGACAGAAGACAACTTCCAGAGCTGGAACTCAGGTCACAGTGTTTATGGTGTAATCTCTCTTACCCACTAGGTTAGACATTTGGCATTCTAGCACCTGTCTTTATGGAGAAAATATTTCACTGCTGAGAGACACAGATATGGATAAGTGGTATAAACAAAAATACATATGGTAATATATTTACAGTATTTGTAGTCTGAGAGATGTCAGGTTGTCAGAAAAGTCTGTTTTATGATGACACTGAAATAGTCTTTTTTGATGGATGAAGTAGTTGTGAAAAGTTTTTTTAAAATTTATTTTAGATTATTTTATATATATGAGTTTTGCTTGCATGTATATACATAAATACCTTGTGCCCTCTGAGGTCAGAAGAGGTCATTGGATCCTCTGGGAATAGAGGTATAGACAGTTGTGAGCTTCCATGTAGATGCTGGAAATTGGACCTGGGTCCTCTGCAAGAGCAGCAAGTGCTCTGGATCTCTGAGCCATCTCTCTAGTACAGTTGGGAGAAATTTTAGTAAGAACATAGTTCATTGTGAGAGCTATAAAACAGAATGGGCATGTCATATTCAGGAGACACTCACTTCTTAAAAAATTATTTTATTTTGTAATTGGAGCACTGTAGGAAGTCATATTTGAGAAGTACACAGTGTCCTGATCATACAGTGACTGCATGCATAAAGAGAAGCTGTTCATGGAGTAATTGCATATATGGTGAGGAGCTGATCAGGTAGTATTGCTTTCATGATAAAGATCATACAATGATCATACAGCGACTGCATGCCTGGGGAGCTGATCATGTGACTGCTTGCATGATGAGAAGTTGGATTTTTCTTTCTTAAAAGATTTATTTGTGTTTTAATTTACATGTCTCTGTAAGTATCTAGCATGTTTGTGCTGTTGCCTGCAGAGGCCAGAAGAGGGTGTCAGATTCCTTGGAACTGAAGTTACAGGCATTGTTAGCTGACTGACATGTATGCTGGGAATAGACCTTGCATGCTCTGGAAGAACAGCAAATGCTCTTAGCCTCTGAGCCATCTCTTTCATCCAGGAGCTGGGGTTTTGTCATCAATTCATGAAAACCTAATGGAGGATTTTAATCTCGCAGATCAGTAGGGCTGTTGAAGTAATATTGGTAGATTCAGTGTAGAGTTAGGGTGGTGGCTAAGGAAAGAAATGATCTTACATGTTTGGAAGGCTACAATGATAAGATCTGCTAATGGATTTAATGGGCTAGGAAAAGAAAGTTGCTTTTTTGATTGTGGTTTTCCCATCTGTGGAGTCCACAAACAGGTTCAAACTTAGTTGGAGGTATTTTAACTAATCATTCTCCTACTGATAATCATTTAATTGATTATCAAGTTTATTATTGCCTTGTACTGAATAGCCTTGAATATGTTTATACATATGGGCATATTATAGAAGATAAAGTTCTCTTATAAAAAATGGGTATTTTACAAGGCTGCTTTTTGTTTTTGTGTGTGTGTTTTACATGCATATGTACATGAGCATGCTGGGTATGCATGCTATATTCATACTATATTCATGCATGCAGAAACAAGAGAAGGTCGAGTATGTTCTATTACCACACTCTACTTTATTTCCTTTAGACAGGATCTCTCACTGAAGCTTGCCACTTCAGCTAGGCTGGATGGCTAGTGAGCACCCAGGGTCCTCCTGTGTTCCCCGTTTGTTAGGGTTACAGTCATGTGGGATCATGCCTTTTTTTTCTTTTTTCTTTTTTTAAAGTTCTACATTTTATTACTGAACAAACCATTTAGGTCATGTGGAACAGAAAATTGCAAATCAGACCCCCAATTTAAAGAGGTTAAAATGTTCAGCTTCATGTAGTAGATTGGTCAATGATCATGATTCACTATAAACCCTCAGTCTTTGCCATTGTGTGAATCCTTACCGATCCAGCCGTGTTCTCCTCCAGTGTCTTTTCTTGGAGTTATACCTGCTTTTAACAGTTTTTATCCGAATCCATTGGGGATAGGTTGACTTTGCTTTTGTTTCTTGGTCAGGAATTGCTTAATTCTGAAAGTCTTGTGAGAAGACCTGGTGAGAAGCTGAATCAGGGATAAGGATGGTGTTCGATGGTAGAGGAAAGAAGAAATGCCCACCTTTTTGCCTAGGTTCTGGGGATCTGAACTCTTACTCTCATATTTGCACAGTAAGCTCACGTACCTACTGAGCCAGGCCCCAGCACTTAACTCTTTTTGGGTTAGGGTTTTGTCCTATGACAGAATGAACAATACTCAAGCAGTATTTTGGAGGGGAAAAGTGATTCCCCCCCCCCAAAAAAAAAAGATCAAAATGAAATGACAGTTAAAACTTGTTAGATGGAAAGCTGGAAATATGGCTCAGTGGGAGAGCTCTTGCCTGATGTGTACAAGGACCTATTTCCCCAACAAATGCTGTTAGATGAGTCAGGTGTAGGAGTGTGCAATCCCAACACTCTCAGATTCAGGGTCAGGAGCCTTATCAATTGAGCTATTCAAGCCTTCTGATCGCAACACTCTGGAGGCTGAGCTGGGTACTCTCTGTCTATCCCAACAACTAGAGTTGATGTGGCCCCCACATGGTAGGACCTACTTCCTGAATTTTTTTTTTTCTTACCTCCACATGTGCACTGTGCCCTTTACCCCAATTAAATAAATGTTTTGGTTTGTTTGGTTTTTGAGATAGGGTTTGTTTCTCTGTGTGGCCTTGGCTGTTCTGGACTCATCATGGAGGATAACCTTGATATGGATCTTATTGCCCCTACCTTACAAGTGCTGGGGCTGGGCTGTAGGCATGTGCTAAGATGCCTGGTTTTATGTATAGATCAAATTCTAGACCTCATGAATGCTAGGCAAGCATTCTAACTAAGCCATACCTCCAGCACTAGCAGTACTGTTTTGAGGAAAGTACTGCATTAATCAGCCTAATATAATATTGCTTAGTACACAGTGAGTCTTTTTACTAATGGAAAAAAAAACAAAACTTTTTTTGCATTGCCTTTTACTCTCCTGAAGGGCTGAAAACATTTGAAGACAGTCTAAAGACTAGTCTACCAAACATTATAAAATTTGAATTAAGAGGAGAAATGTTGTAAA
The DNA here is from genome assembly GCF_907164565.1 of Psammomys obesus. NCBI lineage: Eukaryota > Metazoa > Chordata > Mammalia > Rodentia > Muridae > Psammomys > Psammomys obesus. The sequence continues at coordinate 12,181,892 of NW_026592118.1, forward strand.
ATTGAACACATTGTTTTTTTTTTTTTTTAAACTTGTAAAATCTCAGGTTTTCTTTCATTCTTTCAGGTTATAATGTAGTTTCACACACACACACACACACACACACACACAGTATGGTCACGCTGATCAGGTCAATATCTATATCTATCTATCTATCTATCTATCTATCTATCTATCTATCTATCTATCTA
>NW_026592118.1:12182092-12188343 GCF_907164565.1 Psammomys obesus
CTATCTATCTATCTATCTATCTATCTATCTATCTATCTATCTATCTAAATGCTTTTTTGGAGACAGGGTTTCTCTGTGTGCCTTGGCTGTCCTGGACTTGCTTTGTGGACCAGGCTGGCCTCAAACTCAGAGATCCACCTTGCCTCTGCCTCCCTGAGTGCTGGAATGACAGGGGTATGCTACCACACCCAGCTTACATAAACTTATTTTAAGAAAAATATCATAAATGGTATAAGCAGCATGTTGGTTATATCACTTTTGGCAGAATGTTTGTGGGCTAGTCGTATTCTTCTGTTGTATGTTGCATTGGCAGACTAGATTCACATCCTAGTCTTTTTGCTTAGTAGCCATTTGATAAGGAGCTGATCACATTACTGAGTTTTTCTTAGCTTTAAATGGTATCACAGTAGCACTTACTGGGTGTGGGCAAATAAATGCCTGTAAAGATGATTTCGAGAGGTTAGGTGGAGTGAACACTTGTCAGAGTAAACTATTATTATTATTATTATTATTATTATTATTATTATTATTATTAGCTGTTGGCAATGAATGTGAGTCGTAGAGTATTATATTTTTAGTGAGTATTTCATGTGTAAAATTAAAAATTTCTTAACTGTATATGCTGGTTAGTGCATACTTGTTATCCCATCAGTGAAGAGGCTGAATAGGATTATGGGTTCCAGGCCAGTGGTGCTATAGAGGAAGACCCTGCTACAAACAAAAAGAAAAACAAAATAGTACAGTAAGGGGCTGAGGAGATAGCTCAGTTGATAAAGTGCCTGAGCATTTGAGTTCAGTGCTTGCTACTGAAAACAAAAACAAAACAAAAAACAAACATAAAAACCATGTACACACATGTTTGGAACCCTAGCCCTGGGTAGGGTAGTGTTGAGATCCTCTTGCTTCCCTTTCCAGTGCTGCCATTGACAAATAAGCAACATACCCTGCTTTTGTAAAAATTCACATTTTTTATATTTATTTGTGTGTGTGTGCATTTACATTTGCCCGTGTGCATGCATATGTGTACCCATGGAGGCCAGAAGAACTTTAGATCTCCTGGAACTGGAATTACAGGCAGTTGTGAGCCACCTAATGTGTGTGTTGAGAACTGAACTCAGGTCCTTAACCACTCAGTCATCTCTCCAGCCCCATCCATGTCCTCCTTTTTTTTTTTTTTTTTTTTTTGAGACAGGGTTTCTCAGTGTGACCCTTGATGTTCTGAAATTCACTCTAGACCAGGCTGGCTGCAAACTCAGAAATATGCCTGCCTCTGCTGTCTGAGTGCTGGCGTTAAAGGTGTGTGCCATCACCACGTGGCCCCATGTCCTCTTGTTTTAAATGTGAGTTCTGAGGATTTAGCTTAGGTCCTTATTCTTGTAACGGAAGTTCTTTTCCTGCCTGCTGAACTATCATCTCAGCTACCATGTCTTTGTCTCCACTTTACAGGTTCTGTGACCATGAACACGTACCTACATACCCAGTTTTTCCTGGGTGTGGATAGAATCCAGGGCTTCATGCATGCCAGACAAGCATGCTACCAACTGGCGCACATCCCCAATATAGTCTTTTTTGGGTGATGGGATGAGAATAGAACTCAAAGACTTTGTGTATGCCAGTAGACAAGCACTCCACACTGGGTTCTTCGGCCCCACTAGTTTAATTTCACTTGTATTTATTTTCACACAAATTCTTACCTAGGTCCTGTGTCAGGTACTTCTTGCTTTAAATATCAGAAACCTCAACTAAAAAATGACTTCAACTAGTAGAAACTTACCTTACAGGTATAATTCAGTAGCAAAAGAGATTGTCAGGACTTAGATAAGTTCCTTTCATTCTTACTTTATGTTGCTATTCAGCACCTATAGTATATAAAAAAAAATTAATGTAAGCATGGGGAATAGAGGTGAACAGAAAACAAAGTTCATGGAACTTGATGAAAATGAGGGAGACAAACATAGGTAAACATGTCTGAAATGTTAAATATTGTGGAGAAAATAAAGTAGTAGACAGGATGGGTTAGTAATTTAAGCTGATTGGGAGATCTCAGTAAGATGTCTTGGAGTCTTAAAGGCACTGTGAGAGTGTAAAGTGAAAAGGCTGGTAGGTATGTGGGGGAGTAGCATTTAAGGCATAGAGAGCATTGAGTGCAAAAGGGCTCTTGTGCTTGAGTTCATAGAACTGACCGAAAAGAGGCATCATGGCTGCAGTGTGATAAAGACAAGTAAGCAAAGTATTGGGAGTCAGGTCATGCAGGGCCTTGTATTGTGAGATCTTCTGTTTTTTGTTTGTTTTGTTTTAATTTTAATTTTTATCTTACACTTAGATGAAAAGAGATACCTGTGGAAGCTTTTGAGTAGAGAAGAAACCTAAAAGGCTTATTTAAAAATCAGGCCACTGATGGTGATAAAGGGTGTTTACCTAGTATAGTGAGGCCTTGGGTGCAGCCTCCAGTACCTCAAAGTGGGGGGAAAAGGCTTATACTAGCTGCTATGTTGAGAAGAGAATGAGAGGATAAAGGGAGAAATAGGCCTACTATTAAGAGAAATGTAAGCAACCAGGAGAGAGGGTTTAGAGCAAGAGAAGAGTAAGAGGGTTGAGGTGATTCTGCATGTTTTCAGGTACAGCTGAAAGAATTTATGGTGGGATTGATAGAGGGTATGAGGAAAAGAGGGTTCACATCAATAACCATAGCCAGCAAAGATGGTAATTGCCCACATAATGCTTTCATTTGGAATACAAAATTTTCTGAAGCCCTCATAAGTTTTTCTCTGGGCTCTTTTGGGTCCTTGACTAGGCGTGCTTCCATGTGGAAGGTGGGACTGTGTCACGTGGCAGGGTTTCTCTGTGTACCCCTGGTCATCCTGTAACTCTCTCTGTAGACTGCGCTGGCTTGCTTGCCTGTCTCTTGTCTCCAGGGTGCTGGGATTTGAGGTGTGTGACACCACCGCTGGATGAGACAGGGTTTCTCTGTGTAGTCCTGGTTGTCCTGAAACTCTATAGACCAGGCTGGCCTCAAACTCAGATATCTCTGCCTGCCTCTGCCTCTTAAGTGCTGTGATTAAAGGCATGCACCACCACTGCCCTGCTAAAAACATATTTTCTAAGAAGGAAATTAATTTAGGTTTATGCCATAAAATTCCTAAAGCTATAGTATCTCACAACTTAAAACATATTCACCTATTTATGTTCTCTTTGTATTGAATTACCCTACCCCCTTTAAAGACCTATTTATTTGTTGCATGTATATATGTTCATATGTCATATTCATGCTGGTACAGGTAGAAACCAGAAGGTATTGTAACCCTCCTTCCTGAAAGAGCTGTTTATTTGTTGAATGTAGGTATGTTCGTATGTCACTGGTCTAGGTGGAAGCCAGAAGGTGTTGTACCTCCGTGAGCTGGAGTTATATACAGGTGATTGTGTGCTGCCTTACATGGGTGCTGGGAGCTGAACTTGATACCTCTAGAAGAAGGGCAGTAGCTGCTCTTAACCATTGAGCCATCTCTCTAGTTCCATGCAATGCTTTTTATTGGAAGATTGATTTGTTGGAGCTTTAGAGGGAGAATCAGTTTTTCTTTTTTACTTTGGTTTTTCAAGACAGAGTTTCTCTGTGTAATAGAGCCCTGGCTGTCATGGACTCATTCTGTAGATCAGGCTGGCCTTTAGCTCACAGAAATCCATCTGCCTCTGCCTCCCATGTGCTGGGATAAAAAGTGGGTGCCACCATACCCGGTGATTGTTTTTATTTTCAATGATGTTTTGCCATTGACTAGATGTTAGGCACTTTAAAATTTTATTTTCTTTACCCTTGTATTATAATTTGTCTTACAAACTTACAGTTTGGAACTACAGAGATGCCTCGGTGGATAAAATGCCTGATTTTAAGTGTGAGGACCAGCTTTCAGATCTTTAGAACCCATGAGAAACTCAGGCAGCTGTGACAGAGAGGGACATTGGGATCTTTTTAAAAATAAATTGAATATCACAGTGTGTGTGTGTTTAGTAGAGACATGAAGCAGAATTGAGTTACTTCTCTTTGGATGTGGACTAGTCCACTGAAGAACTGATTAAATAAGGGTTGACGTTCTAGAGGATTATTAACATGTATATAATAGTCTCTGTGTGCTATAGGTCCTCTTTCAACCACTTTTATGTAAATCATTTAATTCTCCCTCGCTTCTTCTCATCCTTTAGTGTTATTATGAGACAAGGTCTTACACCTAGAACTCACTATATAGTTCAGACAGACTATGAACTTACAGTAATTCTACTTCAGCTTTTTATTTCTGACATTACAGGAGTCAGCCACGGTGCTTCACTCAAAACCCCCTTATTGTTGAGGAATCCAGTGTATTAAATTATGTAAGTGATAGTAAAGCCAGAACTTTAGGTGGGTGGGTATGTGAGAAAGATCTGAGAGGAGTTGGGGGAAAAGAAACTTCTGTCAGTGGTTTCACCTCAAAACTGACCATGGCCACTTACTTAATCTCTCTGGGCCTGTACTTCCTTAATTGAAAATTGGTAGGGATCTAAGTGTCTGTTGTGCTAACTTATCAAGAAAGTTCAGTGCATGTTTCTCTCTCTCTCTCTCTCTCTCTCTCTCTCTCTCACACACACACACACACACACACACATACATACACCCTAACTCATGTGGTCTGATTGTTGGTTTGTAGTTGATACAGTGACCATTTCTTCCTCAGTATGAGAGTACTCATCATATTATCATTGGTATAATGCTGCCTCTTTTTTTTCATGACAGGTTTTTCTGTGTAGCCTTGGCTGTCCTGGACGCACTTTTGTAGACCAGGCTGGCTTCGAACTCACAGAGATCTGCTTAACTCTACCTCTCTGAGTGATGGGATTACAGGCATTCCTGACTGCACTCAGCTGGTGTGTATGTTTCTCAATCTAGTTCTCAAATCCTCAGGAAAGTATCTTACAAAGTACTTTTTAGTTTCTGCCTCCATCAGTTTCTTTGTGGCAATAGCAAAATACCACAGTAGCTACTTAAAATAATAGGACACCCCCTCCTCCTCCCTTTTTTTTTTTCCCTTTACAGTTTTGGAGGCTGGAAGTCCAAGCCAGTAGAGTTGATTGTTTTTTGGCCTTTCAATTTGGTTTGCAGATAGCTATATTCTGTCTGCTGACCTAGTCTTGTTTTTTTTGTTGAGTTGTGATGTCTTCTTGTTTAAAAAAATTACTACTGTGTGTACAGGAGATTTTTTTTCTTCAGAATCCCAAGATACTAACATCTAGGTCAATCACTTGAGTTTTTTGATTTTCAGTTTCCAGAAGTGTGACAGAAAAAAACTGTTCTTTGAAGCCATGTGTTTGTGACACTTTGTTATGGTAGCCCAAGAAAGCTTTTACAGTTACCTACATCTTTAGTTTAGCAGACAAATTCACTCTGAAAATAACTCAGCCTTTCCTATAAAGTATAACTGAAAGTGAGACAAAAATTATAGTCTTTAATCCAGAATGTATTTTTCCTATTGGAAGTATTTTCCAGCTCCAATTGAAAAGGTTTTATGTAGAATAAAATTAATTTATTACAAAAAAAAAAAAAAAACCCCTCACAAAACCACAGCATTGTTGTTTTGTTTTAATAGCATGAGTGAATGTGGTGTATGCATCTTCACTCGAGTTTTCTCATTCGGCAACAGTTTGATCATAGCCATCTTCAGCCTGTGCTATAGATACCATTATTCCAAAATACTTTTCCCAATCTTATTTCTTTTGAGATAGTGTTTCCTATGTATTCCTGGCTGTCCTAAATTTGCTATTTCTAGACCAGGCTGGCCTCAAACATATCCACCTTCCAAATGCTAGATTTTAGGGTGTAAGCTGCTATGTATGGTGCAGTTTTATTTTCCCAGAAAGACTCCTTTTATTTTGTTTGTTTTTTTCGAGACAGGGTTTTTCTCTAGGTAGCCTTTTGCTTTGTAGACCAGGTTGGGTTGAACTCACAGAGATCTGCCTGCCTCTGCCTCCCAGAATGCTGGGATCACAGGTGTGCAACACTGTGCTTGGCTTTCGTAAAGACTCGTACATAATTCGGGGCTGTCAGTGGATATGAGCATTGTCTGCTGCCCCAGAGGTTCAATTCCCAGCAAGCAAATGGTTCCTTACAACCATCTATATTGAAATCTGATGTCCTCTTCTGTCATGCAGGCATACATGCAGATAGAATACTCATACGTAATAGATAGATAGATAGATAGATAGATAGATAGATAGATAGATAGATA
>NW_026592118.1:12188353-12191399 GCF_907164565.1 Psammomys obesus
ATAGATAGATAGATAGATAGATAGATAGATAGATAGATAGATAGATAGGTTGATTGATTTTTTTTTTTTTTAATCTTAACAAAAAAGAGATTCTTAATTCTTGAACCCTTCTTCCTCTCTGGGCATCACATGTATTGTTTATCTCCAGAACTAATCTTCTTAGTTCCAATCCATCATTTATGCCTATACTTTTACTTTTTCTTTCTTCTTTCCTTTCCTTTTTTCCTTCTTCCTTCCTTCCTTTCCTTTCTTTCCCCCTTCTTCCTTTTTCCTTCCTTTCTTTCCCTTTTCTTTCTTCCTATCCTCCTTTTTCTTTTCCTTTTTCCTTCTTTCTTCTTTCCTTCTTTTTTCCTTCCTTTATTTTCCCCTTTCTTTTTCTTCTGTCCTTTCCTTTCGCTTTCCTTTTTCTTCTCTCTCCATTTTTTTCTTTTCTTTCTTTTTTGTTTTTTGAGATGGGGTTTCTCTGTGTAACAGCCCTGTCTGTACTGGAATCTGCTTGTAGACCATGCTGTCCTCAAATTCGTAGAGATCTTCTTGCCTCTGCCTCCTGAGTGCTGGGATCAAAGGTATGTGCCACCGTGCCTCGCTCTGGTTTGTCATTTCTAACTCACCGCTGCAATGTCTGTAATCTGTTGATTATTAGATTGTCACAGTCAGGCAGGTATCTTCTACAAGTAACCTTGGACATTAAACAAGTTCTTACAGGAAATCTTCCTCTTTGTGCTTCTGTGGCTGTTCTTCTCAGTTCCCTTCAGTATTTCCTTATGACCACTTTTGAAAATACCCACACCACTACCTATACTCCACATAGCTCGTATTATCTTCATGTCAGTAAATGTAAGCACTTTCATATGATCCAAAAATAGATCTTGGATTATCTGGTTTTTCTTTCAAATTGTTCCAACTACATAGAAACTGTACATATTTTTGTTGTCTTCCTCTTAACTCATTAATTCTATTTCTGAGAACATTAAAAAAAGATTGTGGCTTCTTGGTCATCCTTAAACTTGTCTTAAGCATTTATTCTTCTCTGACCTATGGACACCAAACTGTTTGCAGTATCCTTTCTACTAATGTCAGGCAGATATTTTTGAAAACAGAAATCTGTGTTCATGTTCATCTTATTTATTCAGTAGCTATGTCGTTCAAGGCCTTTAAACTGTTATACTTTGTAATTTTTCCAAATCATTTATTTTTTTAGTGGAGTGGTTTTACTTTCATTTTTAAACAATCAGAAAAAAAAAAAAACCTCAGTGAGTATAAACAGGATATTTAAAAACATTTTGTTTAAACTGAGCATGACAGCACATGCCTGTGATCCTAATATTTTAATTAGAATAGCATTATTAGGGGTAGTGATGTAGCTCAGTTGGTAGAAATCTTTCTTTGAGTTCGATTCCTGGATAAGCTGGGCGTGTGGCTGGCAAGATGGCTTATTATGTAAAGGTGCCTGATGCCATGCTTGTAGACCTACATAGTGGAAGGAGAGGACTAACTCAGAGCTCTTTCTCAGATCTCAACATGCTAACACAGAGAATCAATGAGTAAGAGTGTAAAATCAGGACTTTGAGAGATGGCTTACCAGTTACAAGAACTCGCTATTCTTACAGAGCACTAGGTTTTGATACCCACATGGTGGCTCACAGGCATCCAAAGGTATGTATGGGTGCATATTCATACATGCAGGCAAAAATTACTATATGAGTGTTTTGTCTACATACATGCCTCTATGTCTCTAGTACCAGCACTTAAGCAGAGGCAGGAGGATCCTGTTCAAGGGCAAACTGGCATACATACAGATTTCCAGACCAGCCTGGGTTATGTGATTGTATTGTTGTGAAACAGCACCCCCCCATGCCATGTTAATAGAATTTGGGGAAGTTATGGTAAACATAATGCAAAATTGTTAGCATTTAAAATAAATTAGGCATCTTGTATTCATAGATTCTGTGTCCAGGGATTCACAGCCAGAGATTGGAAACAGGCAATTAAAAAAATTGCATAATTAACAAACATGAGGAATTTTTTCCTGTCATTTTCTCCCTAAACAATATACTAAGTTATCTCTTTGCATAGCATTTGTATCCAATTAGGTGTTTAAGGACTCTAATGATGATTTTTAAGGGCAGGCACACATAGCAGTGACATATGCTTATAGTCTCAACTACTTGGCAGGCAAAGCTGCTGGAGTCACTTTTAGTTAGAGTTAAAGATCTGTTTGAGCCACATGTTGAGACCCCATACCAAGAACCTGACATGAACTACAAAGGCAAAGATTATATGTAATATCAGAACCCTTGTTAAGAAAATGACACATACTATAAGGACAAAGGTTACACGCAAGTGTCAGACCATGTTTTTGAAGAACTATCTGAGGATTTTGGGGTTTGAAAATCTTGAACTAATTCTTTGAGACTATCCAAAAATAACTTACTCTTTCAATTAATAATTTTTGGGGAGGGCTTCTGGGTAGTAGTTGGGGATCAGATCCAAGGTCTTAAATATGCCATGAAGATGACCTTGAAATGGATCTTATTGCCCCCACCTTACAAATGCTAGGATTATAGGCATGTGCTACATGCCTGGTTTTATGTATAGATCAAATCCAGGACTTCCTGAATGCTAGGCAAGCATTCTAACTAAGCCATACCTCCAGCACTAGCAGTACTGTTTTGAGGAAAGTGCTGCATTAATCAGCCTAATATAATATTGCTTAGGGCACAGTGAGTCTTTTTACTAATGACATTTGATTTTTGTATTGCCTTTTACTCTCCTGAAGGGCTGAAAACATTGAAGACAGTCTAAAGACTAGTCTATCAAACATTATAAATTTTGAATTAAGAGGAGAAATGTTGTAAAATTGAACACATTTTTTTTTTAAGCTTGTAAAATCTCAGGCATTCTTTCAGATTATAATGCAGTTTCACACATAAAAAAAGCATATGGTTACCTTGATCAGGTCATATTTATTTATCTATCTGCGCATCCATCCATCCATTCATCCATCCATCCATCCATCCATCCATCCATCCATCCATCCATCCAT